>NC_090874.1:33874481-33884481 GCF_036669935.1 Montipora foliosa
AAATGGAAGAAAATCAAAATAACAGCAAAATTATTAAACACTGTAAACAACCTTGAGAAACAAACAAACAAATGAGAGACGCAATTAAGAGCAATCCGAAATTCCCATGGATAGTGGGTACTAGCGTGTGCTAAATGAACACGCATACAATGTAACCACATATAGCACTGCACATCAAGTTTAGATCCAAACTATAAAAGAAAAAGCAACTAAAATGCTAGCCTAAATAAGTAATTAAGTCAATATTCTATCGTCAATGATGATAAAAAGCTGATAAAAAGACTCACGAAACAAGTAAGTGTGAAGATCATGCTTAAAAGAAGAGAAGTCTGCTGCTAGTCTCAAATGATCAGGTGGTGTTTGCACACAGACAGAAAATGATCTGTTGAGCTATACTTAGTATTGCACCGGGAACCTTCAGAAGACCTGTAGATGAAGATCGTGGTGGCCGCAGCGGTAAATATCTGTCCAGTAGATCAGTTATATGCATTGGTGCAAGCCCATTAAGAGCCTTAAATGTCAATAAAAGGATCTTAAAAACAATTTACTGACTAACAGGAAGCCAATGAAGGAGTTTGCATGGTCATACATGGACTTCTGTTTTTTAAACGAAATAAAATCATCCAGCACAGTTCAGAACCGCTTGAAGTTTTGCAATCATTATGAGATATTTTGGAAGTCTGACCAATAATGCAGTCCCATCATCCAACCTACATGTGACAAATGCATGGACCAAAATCTTGGTACTATCCTCGCTAAAATACTTTCTTATACAAGATACATTATGAACATGAATAAAAAATGCCTTACATATGCTAGTCTTGACACTCAAAATTCATATAAGAAGCTAATGAGCTCTGATCTGAAATTGCGATGCTATCAATTATGAATAGTAATTCAGTCTTGTCAGAGTTCAGCATTAACTTGCTAGAAGACATCCAATCTCTAACATCTTTAACACATGCTTCTAATCGTGAAACAGTTACCAGTTCAGAAAATAAATTTGTGAATCATCAGCGAAGAAGTGAAACATCATTCTAAATTGCTTTTGAACTATGCCCCCAAGGGGGGGAGGGGGGTGCAGTATACAGAAGGCATAAAAGTGGCTCAAGTACAGAGCCCCGAGGTACACCACAATAACATGAGAGAAACATCTCTCTTTTATAATAGCAGTATTAATCATACAAAATCATTGCTAATCATCACAACAGTCCTCATTTCCGCATTTCTGTTCCAGTTCCCTAAGTTTCCTCTTTGCTTGCCCAATTTCTGCAGTAAACCATGATCGGCGATGAAATTCTGTATAACCCTAGGCTTATTGCAGATTGATCTTGCATTAAAAAGACAAAACTCTACTCCTTTCAATGTTTGATCAGCAGATTGTGAATGAATTCCATCAACGTAAATGAGATTATTATTGCCATTAAAACCCACTGGACAATAGTCCAGATGATTTAATGCATCATTCAACACTCATCCAAAAAGTCATAATGACCAACACTCCATTGAGAGCCATTTATTGAAATGTTATTTTCACATACAAAAGAGCCTGTAGGAATATAAAGAATAAATCACTGGCCATGTTTAATTTTGTTCTTATTTTACCTCAAATGACCAGCATGTCTTCATCTGTATCTTAAAATACCACAGGCTTTAAGCTCTCTATAAACACTGGTCAATGGCAAATATCGTCTAGAGACCATGATACTTAAAAGTTAACTTCGCGAGTAATATATACCGGTAGATGAAAAACGATTGACAAGGAAATGTAATGGCTGTTGTGCAGGCAGCGGTGACAAAGCTGAAATTTGAGCTTGCATTTGAGAGACCGGCCCTGGATTGATGGAAACGTCCATAAAAATGGTGATATCAAATGGAAGGTCATGACCCAGAATAGCCAATGACGTTAAACAATCCCAAGTCAACTCTTTAGGCAATGGATTCAGACGAGAGTGTACACAGGAATTTTACCACCCACATATTCCTCCTGACAAGCTGAACACTTTGCTGTGAACATTTTCTTTTGTGGATGTAAAAAGAAGGCGGAGATTACAAGCCAGGTAAGCTTGCCTTGCTCTCTCAAAGATTCAGGATCAATAATATAATTGCAAAATCAAGGGAAGTTGTTTCAGCTCGCAAGTGTGATTTGGTAGTCTACAATGCGAAGAGAAATCATCCACAGGCTGCAAGGGAGCAAACTAAAGATAAAGAAGACCATTAATTTTCTTTGAAGCAGAACAGTTTGGAGAAGATGAACTTGAAGTTCTACCATGCACAGCTCGCTTTTAGAGCACAGGATGAGAGTAGGAGCCTTCATTATAATTGGGGAGATATTGGAGTAGAAAATTATCTTGACATTGGAGTGAAGATCCTGCCATGGAAAGCAGAATGTATATGAAAACAAGGCAAGGAGACGAGAGGGCCATTCAAGAGCTTTTAATCCAAAATCTAAAGTTTGCGATTCATTGTCCTGAAGTAAGTGACCAGAGGTGCCTTTCTTCCGATTCAACAAAAGTAAGCCAGCAACCTTGCAGCAGCCATTCAAGCAGAGCTCTAGAAGACAAGCAACTTTTTTTTGCTGGTTCGAATAAAAGTAAAATTGAAGGTTGCTTATTCAGTTTCTGTTTAAACACAGTTTTCAGAGGGGCTGGATAATCTGCAAGCTAAGTGAATTTTGCATTTAAGTCTAAGCACCCATTTAAAATAGTGCTGACAAGCTGTTATTAAGTCTAAGCACCCATTTTAAAATGGTTAGCTTTCAATAACTGTGTGATTTGCATGTTGACTCGCAGGCTGGGCTTACCATGTTAAGGATGGTGCCTACTATTGTTATTGCGCATACCTTCTGCGCATCTCCAGATACTCGGATCTCCTATCGCCGATGCTTCCTAATACAGAGATATTGTGTGGTTTAAAACTATCCGGAGAAAGTAGATCTTAGTAAGTACTCTTGGTATCCAAATAGAAAATTGGGGGTACCCATGCATTTTCGAGAGATAATTAAGCTTCAATTTGAGAAAGAACACCATACATTGCTTTGTATTTTAAAGCTTCTTACAAATATTATATTGGTTACCCCCAATTTTCTTTTTGGATTTCAATAACACTTGTTAAGATATACATTTCCTGCATAATCACACATCGGGGCAAAAATATCTTTAATTAGTAGGCACCGTCCTTAACTCACATGACTCCGCATGGCTCGCTGGCTCGCACATTGTCAACACTCGTTTTCATCTTTTGACAAATACCAGCCATCTAAATTTTAAATCTAAATATTGTTTTGTCTGCAACTTCCAGGGGACATGCCAACTCTAGAACACTAAAAAAATACAAAAACTAATGTAAACTACTAAGAAAAATAACTTGAAAGAGTTCACTTTTAAAAATAGTTAAAAACTGAAATTTCACTGAATGGATGAATGATGGTACAGGTTGAATCATTCCAACAAATTTCAAAGATATAAAACTTACGCGCACTGTATACAATAGTACTGTCCAGCGCCTGGAAGATCCACATCCAGTTCCTGTGATTTCAACTTTGCCGCGTTCTTTGGTTGCATATCCATGTGAATTTGGTCCAAGTCCTTTGTCCGTCTCTTCAATCGATATTTCTTTTTCAGATGTTTATCATTTTTGTGAACTCGCTTCCTTCTTAAGCGACCCATTGAAAGTTAATATGTTTTCCACAACCGCTCTAAGAGAACCGACGAAAGAAAAACCAAAATGTGGTAATGGAGTGTTCACAACTAGATTTCAAGATGGCTGCGAAAAGTAAAAATCCGCCAGGCGTCTTTTACGTAATTTTTCAAATCTTGTAGCCTCCCCTCGGGATAATATGTGAGATAATTTTATTTGCTAAAATACGGAAAGATAAGAGTTTTTGTTAGGGAAAATATTTGTCTTACGCATTTTCCGTAAGGATTTTCTTTAGAATGGGAAAGTTCTGCCATGCGTTGGAATTAGGCAAGCCCAGTGCGTGGTAGCTGTACCCACATCCCGAGGGGGTGGGTACGGCTGCACGTAGGCTAATCTTATCAACGGGGTCGGGTGCAAGTCGGACCGTTCAAAGCTTGTTTACTCAATCTGAACATGTACAAGGAGCGTTCACAGGGTTTGTCAACCACGAGATTTATCATGAGCCATCTGAGAGTGTCCTAACTCCTTGTTTTGGTACCTCTTTGTTCAGCCTGATAGGCTATGTGAAAAAGCTACAGGGATATGGAAGAAGCATTTCCCGCTCTTGGAGACCCTGTTCAGACTGTTCAGAACCAACAGGAAACGGTATCCCTTCAAAATGGCAAAAGCGACAAGGTCATGTTGGATTTGGAGCAAAACATTAACAGAAGGTCGGTTCATTCGGGTTCTGATGAGTCTAAAAGATATGGTGTGATGGATTTTGACAATCTGAATATTCAACAAGAGTTGTTGCAAGAATTTGATCCTCTGACACATCAAACTATTTCCGTACACAATGCAGTGGACGAAGCCCTGTCAAGAGTCCAGCGAAAGGATTCGACAGAAAGTATGAAAATACGTCGAGGTTCAGGAGTACTCTTAAGTCGTATGAAAGAGACGAGTTTGACAAGTGCGACGGAAAGTACGGTTGACGAGGCAATGTCGAACCGTTCTCTTGATAATGGCGCAACTTCTGAACAAAGTTGTGAGGAGAGAGACGAGTTGGACGGGACTGTTGAATTGGCTGAGCCTCAAGGTTGGTGGTCACCACATACTCTCTTGGTATCTTAGCTCAAAGGGACACAAGGCCACTTGTATATGCGGTTTAATTGTATTTAAAGCATTACTTTCATGTTTAGGAACTTACGGAATTGAATTTCATTTTATGGGAGCAATATCTATCAATATTTGATTGTCATATCTGTGGTTGGGTAATGTAAGGTATTTTGTTAGGCTTATGTTATTTTTAAAACCAAAGGATTTTTTTTTAGGTTAGTTTTTATCAGCTTTTAAGAAAATTTTTTGTCATTCATTGGCATTTTTGAGACAAGAAATGATTGCTTGTGTTTTTCCAGTTCTTGTTGTCTGGATGTATTACCTGACACAGGAACACCATTATTTAGTGACCATTGAATCACAAATAATGCAAAAATCATGACCAGTTGATATATTAGCAAGTAGTTGTGTCCTTCTTAATCAAGAGTGTCTTCTTTGATATTATTTTCTTGTATAGGTGCCTCTGTTCATGTTTACAGTATAATAACTGGTAGTACAAAGAATGTCGGAGTGGTAAATCTATGTCAGGCCTCTCAATTCTTGCTGTTTGGGAGACAACATGGGATACTTTTGATTTGTTCTGTCCCCTCAATCTCATACCGAGCAGAATATTTGAACTTTTAAACAGATTGTACTTGCGTGCTCTTCCTACTTCTCACATTTATTTTCTCATAGTCTAGCCTGGATTACTTCATCTTGTTATGCAGATCGCTTGGTTTTTTCAACATTCTCTAAATTCTGGGCTTTTACCTTGGGGTTTTGGGTTTGAACGTCTGATATGAAGCAGAAGCCTGAAAACAAATAAGTACAGGAAATTATATGAACGTGAGTGCATTTTGTGATTGAATGGGCACAAGTGATGTTTTGAAAGTTCTCAAAATTGCATGAGGTTACACAGGCACAATTTGAGAATTTTCAAACATTACAAAATCATAGTTACTCCATTGCTGTGTTTCATGGCAACTTCAACATTACATTCTTGAATCTATTTATGCATTCATCATTGACCAATCAGAAACACAGTATACAATAAATAATGTTATGCAATGTGTCTTATCAGATTCTGCAGAAATTGATTCAAGAGGTGGGAAGCCTTCAAGCCTTCATCAGGGCTCAAATACTTTGGAAGACAGCTATCGTGACATTGCTCGACATAATATTCTTTCGGTCGCTGGTAACTATTAGTTATTTATTTTTAATTACTCACACCTCTTTGGCAAGACAGGGTCTAGCTTGCACTTGATCAGAAGAATTGGTGATTGCTTCAACTGGCTTTATAATTAAGTGTTCTAGCTACAGTGTATGCCAGAATGAAATGAAAGGGTATTTCATATTTTTGCTACCCCTTCCATTTTGCTAAGTGACCCACCCCTCTCATCTTCTTATCTTGTCTTCTTGTAATTTAAGTAGTGCCAATAGCTTTACATTTTGTCACCTACCAGAAAGAAACATTTCAAGTCAATGAAAACATGTAGTGGATAAGATATGGGCATAATTTGAGCGAGACATCACACACAAGTGGCTTTAATTTTGACAAAACCAGCAAGCTGAACCATTAGTAATTTACATAGGAAACTTTTAGCCTAGTCCTGCAGTTACCTTGTGTACGAGTTAATGACTTAATACAAACAAGGAAGGGAAGACCAATATTAATTTTGATATTAAACTAATGGGTACCAATCATGTGATATGACAGGTGACGATAGAAGTGGCAGATCTGTGATTGTGTTTTCTGCGTGTAGGATGCCACCAGTAGATTCCATTGACCATACACGGCTATTCAGGTAAGAAAAAGGGACATTTAATTTCCAGAAGACGTCACATGGTGACAGTTTAGAAAAAATTACAATGAAGGAAAATTATGTAGAGCAGAACTTGAACTAATCACTGCATTGCATTAATCCATAAACCCTTCCAGCCTTTTGTAGTGTTTAGGCAAAGGAGGCTAGGATGTGGGTTTAAGGGGACTTCCTTATTGGAATTCCTTGAAGTTTTGTTTTAAACAAAGATATTCTTGACAGTACAATGTTGCCTCTCTTCACATAACAGGACTGAAGGTCCTAAACAGGATCTGTCCCATCCTTTAAAGGAATTACAGTATGTCAAATGAAAACTAACTTTCCCCTGCAGGGCAGGAAACTTGGGCCGTCCGAACGTCTGGGATGATGATGCAGATGATGGTACTAGCAATGATATTCATTCCAAAAAGAAAAAAAGGGAAGATAACAAGAAAAAGTATGAAACGAAATGCATAAGAAAGTTTCAACTAGCGTGGCAGAAGAGCTAAAATGAAATATGAAGTTTATATATTACCCTTAAGTATTGTTGTGGTTGTCTATTTTTGGACAAGTAGTTTTGTGGTTCGGACAAGCAAAATACACATTGTACTTGTCCCAAGGGACAAGTGAATTGAAAAGAAAGTTTCTTGCCCTGCCCTGATGGGAACAACAGTTACTATTAATTATATACTTTCATTTGTCCAACTTGATATTTTTTTTGTGATTTTGTTTCAGCTACTTATTGCAAACATTGGATCAGTATGTTGAGAATGATTACATCATTGTTTACTTTCACTTTGGCTTGACCAGTAAAAACAAACCTGCGATGTCAAAAGTCATTCAGTTGTATCGTGAACTGGAAAGGAAGTAAGATGTTCACTAGTTTTGTATTTTGTTTACTGCATTTTAATGTGGACATAATTTGTAAAGAAATATTTGAAGAGTTTTAATAGCACTGAGTGATTTTGAGGAATCATATAAAATTGGGTGGCAGTCCATTGAGGGTCACAGGGTGACAACCCACCAAATGCTTAATAAATACAAAATTGTCCATGGTCTCATTGTTGTCTCTACTGCCCCCTTGTTGCCAAGTGGCTTCCAAACATGTTGTACTTCTTCTTTATCATTCTCAACAGTCTTACAGTGTAAAGAGCTGTTGTCAATCTTCAATTTTCCCACACACAAACTCTGAATGGAACTCATTACCTTTACAGACCTGCAAAATCTGGAGGTGGACTGCAAAAAAATCTGGAAATTCAGTAAATAAACTCGAGATTTTATAGATTGTCTCATTCAATTGTCAAATCCATGCAAAGGTTTACATTTAACTGGTACACCAGGGCAGTATCTGAATGCTTTGTAACAGTTATACACAGCAGTTGCTTTCTTTGCTGAAGCTAAAAGTTCACTGTCAGGTCTCCATTTGTAGCAAGGTGTACTGTTCTGACTGAAAATGCCAGTTAAGTTGCCTGAATCTGAATTTGAGAAATCTTCATCACAATGATAATGACCAAGCTTCCCTGAAGCCATTTTGTTCAACGTATGGGCACTTATGACGAAAGCATTGCCCAGCAATGCATGAAATTGAGGAACTTTGTCCTCAGACTCCGCGTGCAATGCAAGAAACGAGCGTGCAGCATGCGATCGGTCAGTTAATTAAGGGACGGAGTAGAATTCACACTTTTTTTGGCTCATTGTCTGAATCTGGAAAAAAAACACGGGAGATTTGGAGTCAGCGGTTGAGGAATGACTGATTTGTACTTTGTAGATTTTGTGTCGTAGGAAAATTAGGAAATTTGCTCTTGTGTGTGTATAACTTTGGTTCATGTTTAGCAAAATTAATATGTTGTTGAATGGGTTTAACCCATTGACTCCCGGGGGTTCCCCATTGATGAGTAAAATCATCTGGCGTTAAACAGAGTAAAATACTAAATCAGGCTGGTTTGGATTTTTAAAGGGTTAATGAATTTTGATTTGCATTTAGCAAATTTGTTGTTGTGTTTACTACCATTTGCGTCCATCCTTGAAGCGTGACAGATTTTGGGCGAAGTTTTACTTTTCAAATGTTAATGATTTGTTGGGCTATTTGTCAATTTTGACCAATGAAACGTTGGCAGTTGTTGTGAAATTGACGTTTTTGTTGGCATACCAGCATGTTTTGTTCACATGCTCTTCAGGTTTTCTGTGAGAGCATTCAGGTTTAATGCTTAACTGTGACGTTGTCTCTGCTCAATTTGCAAAGGAGTTAAAAAAATTCAAAGTTTACAAGTTTGGAAGGATGTAAATTACCGTCCAGGAGCTGCTTTAGATTAAGATTTCAAATGCTCCATGGAACACGGAAGAGCGTGTGCACAGAATGCCCTAGAGGCAGAAATATTTACTCCTCGATCTTTCTAGTTTCACTTCGATTTCATGTATTTTTTTCTCTTAGTAGCTGAATCACATATCTTTTCTGTTAATTCTCATCCAGGCTTGCTTTACTTCTCAGTAATGACCTTTCCAGTGGAGTTTTTTCATCGCATGAAGCCTTTTTTCTTCGTTCTTTCTAGTTTCTTGCTGTTCATTATCATTCCAAAGAAAGTCACTTTTCAGACAAGCCCGGGCCTTGGGACAATCTTAATTAGAGCTACTTGAATCAGTCCTTTCAACGGGTTTGGTTTTCACACTAGGTGATGACCCCTCGTGTAATCGAGAGATAACCGTTCGTTCGATACGTTTTGAGGAAGAAGATGCAATTCTTAGGCACATGGGATTGTTGTTCAACACGTCGTGCTCACCTTTGTCATTTTGGTAAAGTATATCAAATTTCATATATCGTGCTTGGAACTCATGGGAAATAGATGTTTACAATTCTTCAAGACTCCTAGGAAGATTCATAAATATCTCCGCTCTCATGGAAAACTTGAAAACTTTAAGAGCACGTGAACAAACATGCTGGTATGCCGCTAAAAACATTGCCAATTTCATGACAAAACTGCCAGCATTTCATTGGTCAAAAGTGACACATAACCAGACAAACCGTTAACCTGAAAAGTAAAACTTTGCGCAAAATTATTCACGCTTCAAGGATGGACGCAAATGGTAGTAATGAATTTTGTTGTTGTTGTGTTAGAGAACTTTGGTCTGTGTTTTGCAGATGTGGGCCACTGTAGTATTGAGTCGTCTACTTACCCACCAGGAAGCATCTTTTACTTTAACTTTGTCATCTATGATAAGGAAATTGGGGAAAATGAAGAAACATTTTTACAAAACACATAATTTGGTTTTTTTTAAATATGCAATGAGATTAAATGGCTGATATCCTTTTGAATTTAATTTACATCTCCTCCTATGAATCTTACATTGTGTTACTTGTATTGTTACGGTAATTCATTTCTGCTTTATGACTTGCCCAGTTTTGACCTAAAATTCCATAAATACATGTACAGACACATTAGTATGCCCCCTTTCTACCAGTCTTTTAACCTTTGTTTGTGTCCTGTCCTCAA
>NC_090874.1:33894481-33896981 GCF_036669935.1 Montipora foliosa
AATTTGTGAAGCTGATGAATAAAACAATGGAATTATCTGGTGATAAATAACCTCGTCTAGGAGAGTGAATTCCTGACTTTGCGGAAACAGTTGTCAACCTCAAGAGTTGGACGATTGTGATCTTTGTGTTTAATTCGCACATTTATTGCCGAACTTCATAACACATGAAAGAAGAAAAAACTAACAAGACCAAAGATGTATCTGTTGTTTCGTGAGTTGTTAGTAACACCCAAGGTAACTTGATCACAGGCGGCCGCTGAATTCGATGTCACATTCGATTTTGCGATCTACTTGTGCAGCCAAAAGTACAATAGAAAATTGAACGTAGCAAAAATCTTTTAAAATGTTTTTCGCTGATGATAACTTTTTATATTCGCGGCACAAAATTCATGTTGTTTTCATGCCGCAAATTTTGTTGCTGGTGGCAATTTTTTTTAAATTTCGATCGACACTTCCTAAAAACTTCCTTCTGTTCTTCAAAACTGTGCATCAATAGTTATTTACTTTCGTATCAATATTTGTTTTGCATAAAGCAGGCCTTCAAAGTCTGTACCTTGCTTAGTTCGCATTTTTGAACCTTAAGGTGATTCCTCAGAAAAAAAAAAAGTTTTCGAACGATTTTCTTGAAACTTTCCCTGAATGTTCCCTACTAATTCCTGTTTTGAGAACTACAATAAACAAGATAAGTCAACCGTGCTTTTTTAAGAGATAGAATGGGCCAGTGTTACCCTATTGATGCCTGCCTGTACTGATACTAATCACGCGCGTTTTTTCATCGGTCAGGGTACATTTTGTGGTAGCTAAACGAGAGGATTTTTATAGTAATACTTGAAAAAACACCTGATAGGTAGAACGTCTTGAGCATGTGGAGCCATGTCTTCAGAATAACGTTTATGGAAAAATCACTCAACTTAAAACGACGTCGACTCAAAACGTTTCTCGAGTCATTGTTTTCACGATCATAATTTACATCCTTGGATAAGGGGCTTTGTGTACGTTTTTAGCTTCATCTTTTTTCCCTCCGATGAATTTTTTAAACAATTTTTTTATTGAAAGAGGATAATTTGCCCATAAAAGTTATGGAATAAAAAATATAGCTCACCGTGCTCGCTTAAGAGTAAAACACCATCGTACTTGTCTATCTCGATTATCGTAGGTCGAAACAACAAATTTCACCATGTTCTCGGAATGCGTTCGCTTATTCGCGACGAATTATGGTTCATTCACAACTTCTCTCACATGTTTTGAGAACTGTTTCAGCGTGTATGATCGATTTACACCATATTTACAATTTCGCAAATTTGACCAATTTATAAATATTGACACACCATATGCGCAGTACAGGATGCGCAGTGCAATACTGAGAAATCACCTTAAAATAGAATTTTGGGTCCTATGTCCTTACCGTACGTCGTATATTTTGAGGTCTCCCATCCAGATACTAACCCAGCCGGATGGGGGCTTAACTTCAATGAACTTTTTTCCTGCAAAGCTGTCAGACGCTCAGAGTACAAGCTTAATTAACTTGCCGGGGAAAGAGGTTGAAAGGATTCCCTTTTATTTCAGTTTTTCAATCTATCTGGGTTTTGTATTTTACTCAGTAGTAACCCCATGTCTTCTCAGGGAGCTATTTAACTAACACATCTGCCATGGCACTAGAATGATTAACAATATCGCGTACTATTAGAGCTACATATTACGGAAAGACAATTTGAATCTCGTGTAAAACAAAACGTAGCTTAGTTGACAGTTATGTAATAAAGCACTGTGTCAAGTTACCGCACTACCCTACGTACGCAATGCGTGGCAATTTTTTTAACAAGGTGACTAAGTTAAGAACTGGAGGAGGGCTACTTAAAGACGCTACAAATCCAGCCATCGAAATCGTTGTGAAAACGGGATAGAAAGCTTGCAGAGGATAGTATAGAATCGAGAAATTAAGCTCATTCCACATATGGCATCATCCGGTCTGAACATGCTGATTATTGGAAAGCCAGGGCTCTTACCACTGCAGCAATTTTCCTTCTTCGAAAATTAAGAATGCCCTTGTTTTGTATTGTATGTTGCTCAGTTACGACAGATTATTTTAAGCGTAAGGCCAACGTTTCGGGGTCTTCGTCAGGCTATTATCAAAACTATTAAGTGACAAATTATGCAACCCGTATAAAAATCAGTTTCTAGGTGCCCTAAACAGCATAACATTTAAAGTTCAAAACATTCTTTAGACAAATACCTTCATCCAGACAGAGTCGTTGTGCACGTTTTCCGAGGTCCTTTTTCGGGCTTTTTGTTGTTACGCGAATTTAGACACCTAAAAACTGATATATGCACACATCGAAAAATCTGTTGCTTTTGTGGTCTTGGTAATAGCTGCAATCGTTTATTATCCGCAGGCCTTTTAAAAAGAGATTTATTTTATTCCAGGTGCTTTCATATGCTTGTGTGAATAAAATGACAGCGACGAATCTTGCGATTGTATTTGGTCCAAACCTGGTGTGGT
>NC_090874.1:33909481-33914481 GCF_036669935.1 Montipora foliosa
TTCGTAACTTTACATTAGACTTTGTTTCACCTGATGACTTTGATGGTGTTGAAGTTATTTTGGATTGATTTATAATTAATTAATAAGAACTGGTCATTATTAGAAACTGAGATCATATGTGTATCATGCAATAAGAAAACCATTGTTATGTTTAATATAAAATTTGTCATCATGCCCTAACTTACATTTATTTACCTTTATTTTATGCTTACATTTGAAATACAAATGAGCAACATAAAAACGTTCTTAATCGACTCTCAGCCTGAGGAATGTTCTTAATACGTTCTTAAAATTTTGGTTAATCTCAGCCACAACGTTCTTACAGAAAAGGTACTTACAAAAAACAGGCTGGAGTGTATTTAATTTCTGACAGCAGCCCCGAATATATACGTATTCTGTTCCGTCCGTTTTTTCCTCTTGATTTATGGCCCAAGCGCGAAGCGCACAGGCCACGAATCAACTGGAAAAAATGAGGATCCTTAATTTTACAACTTACAGATGGAGAAATGAGGTTAGTATCTATTTATTATATCTCTGAGGTAATCAGGTATACAGTAAAGGAAACTAGTTGCAGTCAAGTAGAAGGTCAATTAACTGTCACAAAGATTGTGGCATCAAAATCCGAAAAAAGTAATAAATCTTCTTAGCTTTTTGTTGCTAGCATGATTCAAACAGTTTTACAAGGTTCTTTAACATAAACAACACGAAAACCTTGCTAGAGAATATTTTATCAACATTTCAAATTTTGCGAGCAGTACAGCAGGCAATACTGTAGAATACGGCCCACAAAAAATAGACTATCATAGGGCACGTACTATCTGAGAGATACAATAAAACTTATCACTAGAATGTTCACCAAATTGTTCAAAAAGAAAGAGAGGAAAAAAACAGTTAAGTATGCTACGAGTTAGTGATGCTCAGGCTAAAAATAAAAACAGCAAAAAATAGTGAGCAGGTCAAAATGGCCGTATAATGGTAAAGCAGACTAGTTGTAAAAATATCTGAAAACAAAAACAGAAATAAATGATAATTGAGGAGCTCCACCTCTAAGCTTGCCTAAATCCAAAGAGTGTAGACACTGGTTCTTACATGGTGATGATAAAGGTGTCTATCTGCCTAATAATAATAATAACAATAAAAATAATAATAATAATAATAATAATAATAATAATAATAATAATAATAATAATAATAATAATAATAATAATAATAAGTTTAATTTATATAGCGCCTATGCAATAAAAAAAGTTCTAAGCTCTCTACAATGGAAAGAAGAAACTAACAATTTTTACGGGTGCATTCGATTGACCGTATTCCAGAATAGGAATACATGGAATAGAAGTTAGAAATCCTTCGTTTTTATATAGATTCATATTAAACACCTGCTAAAATGCTATCTTAAACATATTTTTCTTATCCTTGTTGCTTCAAAACACCAGACATACCGTTTTAAATCATCATTCCATGTATTCTTATTCCGGAATAGGTTCAATTGAATGCACCCTAAGTTATATCTTGGAAGTTATTGGAACTAGATGAACGAAATTTAAGAGTAAGCCTATAGTGACTACTAAGATCAGAAAGGTATACAGGTGCTAAGCCATTAAAACATTTAAAAGCAAATACCAAGATGTTAAACTTAATACGCTGATTCACACGTAACCAATGTAATTGCTTTAAAATAGGCGTGATGTGGTCTGAAACGCTTCTTGGTTAATGAAAAAATTTAAACAAGCAGGACATTCTGAATACTTTGAAGTCTATAAATACAATATTCAGGTTAAACCATAAAAAAAGCGAGTTGCAATAGTCAAATTTAACAGTAATAAAAGAATGAATTAATATTTCCGCAGTTTCAAAACTCAAAAACTGCCTAATCTTAGTAATATTTCTTAAATGATAAAAGCACGGATATGTTCTATCAAACAAACTGACTGAGATGATGAAATAATTACCCACTTGAACAGAATTGATGCATGTCTGACTCGAATGGAGAAACGTAAGGAGCAAATTAAAAATTCTGTCTTGTCACTATTGATCTTAAGATGATTCACAAACACCCAGGATATGATGTCACTATTGCCTAAGGGCAATAGCCATCAAAAAACTGGGAATTACTTACAAAGGGATTTCTTTGCCAACTAAAACTTAGGTAAATCTAAAAGCATATGTATGTAGATTAACAAGTGGCATCTAATGTGTACAATTTACAAAGCTAAACCCAGCCACATAGCTCAAACTAAAAAATAGAACTCGAATAAAATACAGTAGATGCACTTACGATTTTTAAAGCACTGATCGGATTTGATCTGGACATTTATGCTTATCTTGTACCTTTCCATATTTGCATGCTATTTAAATAGTCACTAAATCTTGATAATGGAGTCATGATGACCTCGAAGCGTCGAGCAGCAAGAAATCTTTCCTGGTTTTTCATATGCCTTTGCTTCAGCAAATCTCTACTGATCACAAAATTCATGATATTAATTAACTTACCTGTTTTCCATTAGTAGTTTGTGCTGGCAGCAAATGAGATAGCTCCCCCAATGATGTGTTGATACGATCACGCCGTCTTTTTTCTATCACCTTGTGAGAGCATTCAGACTGGAACAAGAACAACAACCATCTTCTAAATTTGATGCTACCTAAACACACTCTGACTACAAATTGGGAATAAAAGGCCCGCAGTCCTTTTTTTTTCTTTTGCCACTTCAGAATGAGGAAGGATAAGAAGAGGAAGATTTACTGTTACAACTTGTTATGATGCATGCATGCATGTATTCCTATCCTTCCATTTTTTTTATTGTCCTACATTTATTTTCTGTCAAATTATTTTGTCCAGGGTATTTTTGATCAAGTGATGTTTATGTTGTTAAGCGCAGTGGGCATTGTTTGTAATCTCGTTCTGCCAGCACAGGCAAGGATTCGCAAGGAACTGACCATGGAAAATACGCCTGTGGCAATTGTCAGGAGTTCAAAAGAGATTCTGATGTTTCTTGAAGTTATTGTGGCTGTCCGAAGGAAAGACATGCCAAACTGACAGCTTCAAACAACAGTCAAACCAGTGACACCTTTACAAGTACGAGTCATGAATGAGGGCCAAGTAGATGGAAAGACGAAAGTCTCTGCTGGTTTCCAGAGCGAAACGGTGAATACACTTAATTGTCAAACACAATTTTGCCTGGTTTCTACCACTCTTTTAGCGTGACCTGCCCTGTAAGTACAGATTTTGCCAAGAGTTTATTCAGGGAAGAAAAAATCAAGAAGATAAGGCAGGATATCTTTCTTGACATTGGTACATCATGGAATCATGTTTAAATGGGGACATTTTTTTTCAGTGGGTGATTAACCCATTAACTCCCAGGGGTTCCCCATTGACAAGTAAAATTGTCTGGCATTAGACAGAGTGAAATATTAAGTCTGGCCGGTTTATGCCAGTTTGGACGTCAAAGGGTTTAACCATTAACTCCCAGGGATTCCCTATTGACAAGTAAAATTGCCTGGCATTAGACAGGGTAAAACACTAAGTATGGCCGGTTCAGGCCAGCTTGGGAGTGAAAGGGTTAAGGGGAAGAAGCCAGAGAAAATGGCACATATAAAGAGGTACATATCGCTAGTAGGATCTTATCAGGCATGGCAGAAAGTAAATCCACTTTCAAAGTCAACTTGGGGCTCGGAAAGTGATGTAGTGGAAAGGATTGTAGGCTCTGACACATAGTCAACATTGTCGAGTGAATTGAGTGTACTGAATGCAGTGGTCGCATCACCGTCAAGGTATTGCCGAAAGAGAACATGGGTGCTCCAAGACAGCTACGTGCCATGGCAGAACACAGAAATGTAAAAAAGAAGAAAAAGAAACATGGAAAGAGTAAATGAGTTAAGTACAATAAAACTGCTGTTTAACAGGAGTTTTGAGTAAAATTTAATTATCATAAGTTCCCATTTGATAGGAAGGACTGGTATGAAGCTTTAACCCTTTGACACCCAAACCAGCCTAACTGGCCAGACTTTACTTTGTTTAACGCCAGACAATATTACTAATCAATGGGGAAACCCTGGGAGTCAATGGGTTAATCAGTCACTGATTAAACTATGTCCCCATTAAAAAACGTAAAATTGATATAAGTGTGGTAAGTGAACTAATTTGCACAAACCACTGTGAAAAATAGGCTTGACCCTCCCTTAATACCTTTTAAACTAAGGCTTGACTCTCCCCAAGGGTCCCATATTTTTTGGATGACCGTCTTCTCTTTTCCTCCCCCCCCCCCCCCCCCAAAATAAAAATGTACCTTCCCATAGACCATCCCACTGGTGTACAGAGAGCGCAGGTTCAAATCCTGCATAGGACTCTGATCTTTTAGTTTCCTTTTTCAGTTTGTTTTTGTTCAAGGGAAAAAACTGCTTCATTAAAATTACACGTTAAACGACCAAGGGATGGGTCCGACATAATGTCAATAATTTTTCCGGCGGTCGAGGGAAGAATGCTCACGTGCTGACAAAACCAACAGAAAAAGTTTTTAAAGTAGGGCTAAAAATGACAAATGCTATAATGATACCTACATTTCATAGCTATCCTTAGAGAATTTTTCCTTTTTATTCCCCAACAATAATTAAACATGAGTGTAAATTAAACAGGCAGAAATACGCGCCGTGTAAACCTTACTTTTCAGTTTAAGAGCGAGATCAGCTTGTACCGAAATGTATTAAGGTGTAGCAGTTACAGTTTATCATCATATTTCTTTCTTATTGATGGTTGTAATCTGATTTTTTCTAGCTAAAATTACCTTACCCCTCGGTATCCCTTCTTTCCTGTTAGTGGTGTTGAGGACTCGCTAGCTTCACTGGTCATAGACTGTTCGCCGTCCTCCATGCTGATTTCTGGTCGTTTCGGCTGCGTGTCAGCTTTAATTGAATTACCAAGGTCTGTCTCCGAGGTTTTTTGGTGTACCGTCGGTGCAAATCTTCCAAGAGGGGAAAATTCGTTCGGTGAATTTACATTC
>NC_090874.1:33924481-33939481 GCF_036669935.1 Montipora foliosa
CTTCTAATAAGTAGACATGGAACATTTTAGGTGACATTTGTTAACAAAGTGGAGGTTCCCTTTAATTTTTTTTTTGTAGCGATAATCACAGTCTGTTTAGACGAAAGGAAAGGAAAGGAACTTTATTTAAGTGTCTAGTCGTTCTAGCGCTGAAGCACTAATTGGGGACACTGTAAGTTGAAATTAACAATTAACACAAATCAAGTCAAATGTTGGTTTTTGAGGAGAAGGGAAACCGGAGTTCCCGGAGAAAACCTCTCGGTGCAGAGTGGAGAACCAACTAACTCAACCCACATAGGACGCCGAGTCTGGGAATCGAACCCGGGCCACATTGGTGGGAGGCGAGTGCTCTCACCACTGCGCCATCCCTCCACCCCCGCGAGCAAACAGGGCCATTTTCATTCTTTGGTTTTGTAAATTTTAGTTTAGCCATAATGCATTGAAGAACATTCAAGTCTCACGAGAGCAACAGGCATGCAATCTCTTATTTAAGAACATTTTCGAAAGGTCGCAAAATTCATTGGCAGTCACTGTAAATGAAAAATGTTTTGTTATACAGGCCCAGTTTTGGAGAATAATATGTATTTTTTATAACTCTTACTCTTGGCAGTAATGTGAATGTGACCCTTTGGCCTCACGCGTTTGCATCAATTTAATTCTAGTCTCCACCGATAAGCTTTTCGGTAGTAGAAGCAAGTGACTGCTTTTAAAGCTTTGACCCAAGCCCGGGATCTTTTTGTTCTCAAACACCTGTTAGGTTTTAGGTTGTTCCATTTATCAGTGAGATAGCTGGCTTTGTTTGCCTTGCCTTTTTTTTTTGCGTTTCTTAGCAGATCGTGATGCTCTTTGGAGGCGTTTTTCTGTTTTTGCCTTAATTTGTTTCGCTCGTTCTTCTGACTTCTGCATCATGCATTGGTTTGTGGCCATGAGGTAGGTTAGGGGTGTCTCAAATTTTAGGGATACTAAAAAGGGGTCCCTAAGCTGCCTATAAGCTAAGGTCCCTAAGCTGCCACTTAAAGGGGTGTCTAAGACAGGTGAAATGGTTGTGCGCATGCATAATGTCTTGGCCACACCGAGTTGGTGTTTGTGTCACTTTTCTTTTTTTGTTGTCCCTAAGAATGTTTAATGCAGCAATTAAGTAGGGGTCCTGCAGACCCTAACCCTAACCCTAACCCTAACCCTAACCCTGCAGATTTTTTAGATAGTAGATCATTTCTCATCAGTCCCTCCCCCCACCCCAACAAGTTTTTGCGCACGCTTCCTAATTGCTTCGATTGGCAAACTCGTTGATTCGATCGACGGCAAGAAACAGGTTTCCAGTTGGAAGAGCACTCTATGCAAGTATACACGGTTCAATGCAACCAAAACAGGGCTAATAAACCCAAGAATTCAATCTCTGTTCACTATTTGACAAGTAAACAAACTGGTTCGAGTATTGTGCTCGATCAACACTTCAGTGACTTCTCCTGATCTTCCAGGTGATTCCAAGTTGGACTGGAGCCAATTAAATCACACCTGTTGTTTTAGCTCGCGAACAGGCTCTCTCTCTGCGGTGGGAGAGAAGGAGAGACTGCACGCGCCCCTCTGAATTTTGAATGCCGCCTCCTGATATCATTCACGCGGAGAGAGCTGTCAAACATTAGCCAATCAGCGCGCATCCGAAGTAAACATTGAGTATTTCGAGGCAGAAACTTCCAAGTCCTCCCACAAACTGTAAAGGAAGGAAGCCTTCGCCAGAAAATCCTAACAACTACTGCAGATGCTGTAAAGCTTAGCTAAATATTCTTTACGGTAATTAATCGAAGTCCCTTTCCACGGAAAATGTGTTTCGTTCGTCTGGGAAAAATTTAGCACACAAACTTGAAATGACGGGAATCGTAATAGAGAAATGCCTATTTTGTCTCCACTCCACAACAAATAACAACACAGCATCGCTGAACCAAATAAGTTTATTTTGGGAGGGCCTGGCGAGAACCAACCCGAACACTTTATAAAACAAACAATTTACAAACTACGTAACAAATCCTTGAAAAGCAACCAAGGATAAAGCTATCTCCGCACGTACAAGTCGTTTACAAGTGCCAGTAGGGCTGGTGAGCCACAACACTTTAATTAATGCACAAAATATATAGCCTACTACTCCGAACAAGCAATCATCCTTGGTACCAGTTAGGCTGGGGAACAACAGCTCTGTCATTGCATTTGACTATAAGATAAACAGGCCATCTTGGCCTACATCCCCATATAAGCTCTCAAGCTTTGTGCCACTCAGGCTGCCAGTTAGGCTTGGGATCATCAACTCCGACGTACAATATAAGTAAAATACAATATAAACCTAAAGTACAAGAAACTAGTAGAGCTGAGCAACCGCTAACAAATAAAATGCGGTTTGAACGGAGGCCAGAAAAAAACCTGGCAGAAAAAACCCCTGTGCAAGAAATCTGGGTAGGAACCAAGGCTCAAGATCCAAGTGATTAGAAGCCAAAAAGGCAAAAAGACAAAAAGGAAATTAGAACAGCCGATCCTACCAGACTGGATGCATGGTACCTAGAAAAGAAAGAACTAAACAATGAAAAAAAATTTAAACGAAACGAAAGAACGCGGTTGGTTCGGAAGCCTAGATGACAACCACGTGTTATACCTGGTCTTATACACCGCTACATCGTTGCCCATGATGCCCCGGCCTGGAACCCGTGTAGTTATTTCAGCCTTATTCGCTTGCTCACTCGTCAGCAACAACATTTTCCCTGACCGCATCTCCACTGTGTGAGACTCGTCGACCACAACTGCTGCCAAATTCTAGGTAAAGCGAAGCGGAGATATCTTTTTAAATTTATTTTTATGAAATACAGACATTACAAATACTAGGACATCGCACTTTAATGCTAGGCAGATATCCTAATACCTACACCATTTTATTTCAAAGGGCTTATCGAGTATTTGTGATTATAGATATGTATTTTACTGATTCAATAATTGGAATATTGGAATATTTTGTTTATGTGTATTGGTGTATTGCCGGGTTACCAGGAGATCGGGCAATCATTTGTGGAGCCGCTCTGTCGGCTTAACCAAATACTTGCTAAAATCGTGTAGAGTTCCTCTATCGTTAAATCACCAACTGAGGCAGCTGAAATGCCCACGTTTTTGTCCAATTGTGATCAGCGATAACGCTTTGTCGAGGACAGGAAACTACCACGGTGACACGAAGTCGCCATCGTTGTATTTTGGCTGCTACGAAAAGCAGTTGGGAAATAAGACTTTTCCCGAATCCTGTGGATAACAGAGATAGAACTTCCTTTCGTTCCAACAAAGAAGCCATTGCATCGCGTTGATCGACCGCCTCATCACTACAGCGAAGTGCCTTTCTTGTTATCGGAGTTTGTCAATGGTGAGGTCACCAAGTAATTTAATTTCAGCCAATTAGTAGTTTGCGTCCAAAATTTGGACGCGACATTAAAACTTCAAAGCCATGCGGATAGGAAGACCTTAGACAGCAATGACCAGAACCAGGTTGCTGACCCGCGATTTTCGTTCAAACAATGGTTTGCTGGGGGTGCTCAATCTCGCGGGCTCAGAAACCTGGTTGTGGTCATTGTTATTTTAAGGCTTCTCATGCGGGGCAGGCCCTCATTCCACCCCCAACCCCAGTCCCTCATAGAGCCTGCTCGCAGGCTAATATTGTTTATCCACCCTGATCGATCCTTGATCTTGCACGTCATGCTAAGGTGGACTGGAGTCAATGAAATCACACAATAGAAAAACACGTCAATTTGTGACTACGATGAAAATAAAACAGAATTCTTCTGAATCTTTAACACGTGCTGCTTACGGCATCCCCCGAAAAACGCTGAAGTGGTGAATCTCAAAAATCCGGATTTAGATTTGATCCAAAGTATCCTCCTCGAGTGTGGCCCTAAATGGCCACGCGAAAAAAGAGCAAACGAAGGGGGAGGAGGCGAGGAGAAGAAGAGAGAAACCACCTGCAATCAACCCCACAACATTTTCGAAACTTCCTATTTCCAATCATGTGTGACGAACATGGGATGTCAACTACCAACCAATCATAGGGCGCCTTAATTCCCTTGAGAAAAGAATAGAACTCTCGCTGGAATGAGGTCTCAATTTTAAATGATCTCCTGTCAGTGCTTTGTTAATGTTTGACGTCGCTGTCACCTCAAAGTAGAACTTTGATCCAGTGTAAGTCTTTCGCGATTATTCCATCTCCTTCACGTCGTATAATGCGGGCGAAGTATCCTAAACCTAAAACTTGGTGATTTCACGTAGTCGTCATTCAGAGAACCGCAAAAATATGAGCTATAATCCGTGCCACACGTGCAGCACGATTATTTATGCTCTTTTAACCAATGATATTGCTGTTTTGTGGCTTTTTCGTCGACGTAGTCGTCGTAGATCTTAAGCTCCCTATTGTCCTCGTCGTTCCGGTCAAGGGTAGATACACTTTCGGCATTTCAAATTTCTTTATGACCTGAGCAAAACGTACATGAAAAAACGCGTGTTATTCGAATGTGGGTCCTAGAGGAGCAAATTTGTGTTTCAAAAACCTTCACTTCTGATCAATTCGAACTTTTTATAAAACACTCGGCTTCGAGGTCACACATACTTTTTTGCATGGTCGGAAGAGCCTGAGGCAGAATTGTCCGTTTGGATCCTCCAACATAAAAGACCTTCTCCTCCAAGGAAAAGTCAAATCTCGGATAAAACGATAAACGTACTTCCAGTCTTCGTAAAGGATTGATATTTCGCAAGGTGGGTAAGAAAGATATATTCTACATGAAAATGTAAAAAAATTAAATACACAAGTTTTGATCTCAGGGGCACTTAAACTTTAAGGAGAAAATAGTCTCAGTTAAGTCTTCGGCGGCATATTGGAACTTTAATCATTTGAGAAGAAGCAGAATTGGTTCTTTAATTAAGCTCTGCAGTTTTCGACAAGGATAAAGCAAACCTGATGAATATCCTCTTTGCCAATATCGGCGTTCTTGGAAGAAGGAACAGCAATTTTTCACAACAAAGCCAATCCGTAGAGTGTCGAGTCCCCTCTTTCTCAGAGATATTTGTGTCTGAAGATTTGGTGCATTTGCAAACTAAACGCCATCAAGCCAAGTAGATCTGGTGATCCGGATAGTATACCACCTAAACTAGTAAAATTAGCATAGCCTGCTAATGTAGCACACTTAACTCGATTTTTTTTCATATATAGTCGAGTGTAGACTGGGAGGATGATAAGCTACCCTTACTAAAGTTCTCTGACAACCAGACATCATCCACGTACTTCTACATTCCAAAAATAGGTGACATGGCCCTCCCCAAATACCTTTACGGTCAAAAGCTTTTGAAAAGTCCAAAAAGCAGACTCGGAGGTGTCCAGTAGGACTGTCTAGTTGTAAAAGCCAATTATGGACCATATCTAACAGACAGTAAGATGTGGATGTTCCTTTTAGGCAGCCAAACTGCATAGGGTCAATCGTATCCCTGACATCCTCAATCAACCACGAAACCACAAAATCTTCTAAAACCTTAGAAAGGCAGGGCAAACGTGAGATGGTCTTATATCAATCTCACATGTGGGCTTTGTGATTTTAGGGATTAGGATGATATTAGATTCTTTCCACGAGATTGACATAACCCTAGACGACAAAGAAACATTAAAAATAGTAGCAGCTGGAGTACGTTGCTAGTTCAAAAGCAAACTCTTCAAAGATTCTGCTAGGAATACTATCGGGACCATTGGCCTTATGGGGCTGAATTGCAGTAGGTGTTTTACATACTTCGTAAGATTGTACCATGGCAGCAAAGACAAATCAAGCGGGGGGATGTCCGAATTTACAGATGTAACGAACTTATTAAGCGCATTGGCTAATTAACAATCAGATAAGGTCTTACCATCACGCTTTAATAAGAGGTGAGAGGACTTCTTGGATCTACCAGACATCTTATTAACTATCCCCCACAACTTATGGCAGTTATATTTCTTTAGCTCTTGTACTTTGGTTTGATAAAAATATCGTTTGCGTTCAGCGATCATCTGCTGGACTTTGTTAAGTAGGGATTTCCATTTTTTTTTGGGGGGGGGAGTGGGGGTTTTTTGTGAATGAAAAGTGTTTTGACGTTCTTTGACAAACATTTACATTGATGGAGTTATCCACGGCTTATCTGAATGGTACTTAACAATAGAATCCTCTTGCTCTTGAAAGCTTTCCACCTTTGTTGGTCAATCTCCATAACGTTGCGCTCGAAACGTTTATTTTAGCAATCTTTCTTGTTGAATTATAACGGTTATACATAGCTTTCTTTATTCATGATTTCTCGCATAGTTTGTCGAAATGACGGCCGTCCACTCCTTGGTTTGTCCTCGAAGGACTCCCTTGTTCAACCATCGTTCGGTCTTTTTAAACAATTTGGCAATTTCTTTGACTGAATGGCCAGATGACCGTAAAATAGCTGCCTGAGCTCTAGCACAAACAGTGTCTGTGATTTTCGTGAAAGAGCAGTGAAAATCCAAAACAAAGGCAATAAATACGAAAACAGACAATGTGCGGGAAAAATATGGTGGGACAAAACACTCGCGCTTGAACATCGGGTGCGATAATTCAACAGTATTGTCATTTATTCAAATGTTAGATTGAAATTGCTTTGAACAATTATTTAGATAAATTTATTAACTGAATCAGTTTCAATTTGCCTAAAGATACATTACATTCTTGAAACAAAATGCAATTTTCAATCGGAAAGAACTTTCGAAACACCTTGTAGTTTCAGGGTTGTACATAACATCACATTTAGTAAAATATTAGAAATACAGCTCACTTTGATACCCGACGGCGAACGATGAAATTGTTCTCGAAGTCCATTAATCGTCATGCAAGATTCCAAACATTCATTTTTCACCCATTGTGTTGTTTATGGAGTTAACGTTCCATTCTTGAGCTCCCTAAGGGTATATTTTTTTAAAGATCCGATAAAACACCATTCGCGTTTACATCGGCTTCGCCGCCATTGCTTGTACTGTGTCCACAGGATAAAGTCTACGGACTTCTACTACCCCTGAAACGCACCGAAGATACGCGCCGAAGACTCCAGATACAAAGAAAATACTTAGCAGGGAAGTGACAGGAAAGACCCTATTGCGCAACTTTTCTGATTTCACACAGAGGAAAATAAAAACGAAAAAATGCCACTCATTTTTCGACTGGATTACCATGTGGCAACCCAGTTATGGGCCCCTTGCACGATTGTGATCACGTGGTACAAAAACCGCCATACTAGAACGCAATTTTCGCAGTGGGGCGTCTACAATAAAGCAAGTTAATCTAAATTTTCTTTGTTTTAGATATCCCAGTGGGCAATCTGCGTTCCAATATGGCGGTTTTTGTATCATGTGCAGGTGATCACTATCCTGCAAAAGGCCTATTACTGCTTGTACACCTATCTGAAACCTGGAGAAAGTGGTGGCATGCACTGAGTAGCGTTTATAGATTTCAGAAAGGCTTTCGATTGCGTATCTTATGCGATATTACCAAATAACCTGAAATATGTTTGGGATTCAAGGTTATATGCTTTCACGAATGACAGAGTATCTATTGGACCGAACTCAGTTTTCTGTATGTAGTAAACGGTCAGCAATCTAATGTTGTGAACGTTAGATGTGGTATTCCACAATGGTCAGTGCCGGGCCCCACTTTGTTCTTCTTATACCGTGAAGTGACTTGCCAAATTCAGTCCCCTCTGGCTTTGTTTTTATGCCGCGGCAGACGACACAATTGTCAGTATATTGGGTTGGCGATACTGTAGACACCGCTGTGACGCCTTTAAACACAGTTTTATATCTGTATTTGCCAAGGAAACTCCTGAACTGCTCATTCGACAAAGTGCGAAGCAATGTTAGTGATGAAGAGACCATTTATCGGGCATCTATATTCGGTGAATATTGGGCGGGATCGGATCGAATGGGTCACTCGTCTCCTGTGGATCATTATTGATGACCGACTTTCCGGGACATAGCACCTTATAGACGCAAGAAAAAAAGGTTTTGTAAACAAGCTGAACTTTTTAAACAGGAGTTCTTTCTTAGGAAGAGATGCCCTTTTAGATTTGTATCATGAAGGTATCCTGCCTGCAGTTTTATATGGCTTGGTTGTAAGTGGAGGCTGCACTAACACAGAGCAGCTAAATAGACCACTTTCGATATATTAAAATTCAGTCCCAAATAAAAGGTTTCATCTCGAGGCTCTGGGGAATAAACTCATACAAATCCTTATATTTATTCCCCAGAGCCTCGAGATGATGCCTTTTGTTTAGGACTGAATTTTAATATATCGAAAGTGGTCTATTCATTGGGAATTATTCACCGAAGAGCGGCAAGAGTGATTTACAACTTGCCTTTCGACACATGCCATTTGTTGACGTTTACCGACTTTGCAAGTGGAGCTGCCATCTACTATCGAATCAAAGATTTACGTTTTGGGGGTCTTATAAACTCAGTTTCGAACCTTGGCGGAGTTATTGATACCAAACTCACTTTAACTCGGCATACAATTAAGATACGCATTCTTGCACCTCATCTTCGGGAACATTAGTGGTGCAAAGTTCTTTTTTTGTGAGAAGGGCGTGCTTATGACAATAACTCTCAATAACTCGGTATTGTCGATTATGGGGTCAAACACACCTGATATTAAAATATGTAACCAACAAGGTTCTCTGAGTTTCACTCCTCGCATAGTTACCAGGGCCGTCGTAACCATGGACATTGCCTCAGTCATCATTTTTTCTTGGTACGGCCCTGGTTATCGGGACAAGAATATTTGCCCTCGTGATATCGATCCTAAAAGACTCGAGATGGATCTCAGTTAATTCTCACTTGTGACACCTTCTTGGACCTTAAATCTATGAGAGGGCAGGCTTCGAACTTTTTATTCATAGGCAGTGTAAGCGTTCATGTAAATGTGATACGCGCTTGCGCAGCAGACTCTGCTTTCTCAATGAGCCGGCTGATCAAGTTCAAGATGTGGCATAGTGACTTTTGGCTGACGAAGTTTCGTCCCAGTTTCCAGCTAAATGCCGGGCCTTTAAAGAAAACTGCATACTGCAGACTGAACCCAATTTTTAGTTCATGCACTAACGAGTTGTGTAAGCAGTTACGGATATATCAGTGTCTTTGAAAACATCTTCAAAAATTTGTTTAACAAAAGGCCAGTCCAGTCTATCCTCTCCTGTTCCTAAGCGGGGAACAACCAGCTTCTCAACTTCATTTTCCAGACAGTGCTCTTTTAAATGCTCCAAACACGAGTGCATTGACGAGGGCGTGGCCGCGTCCCACCAATTTTGTCTTGTTACCTAATAATGAGAGAGAAATATGAAAGACTTAAAGTTGTAAAAAAGGGCTCCATTGGTATGTTTTAGAAACGAGTTTAAAGACATTATTTCCTCTCCAAAAGATGACATTTGTAGGTCGATGCATTCTTAGTAAACAATAAGCAATATGAGCCGAAAAATATCAACCGCTTATATATCGAAACCTAGGGTACTTCACATCCCTACGCAGACGTGCTAAGTAGCTGGGACATCTGTATGAACATAGGTTTCTTTAGTTGCAGTGCAAGGTACAGGATACCCAATATCATACCAAATGATAAATGAAGCTTGCTTCACTCCTTTCTGACACTACGATATGACCAACTCTTCTCTCTGTAAAAAAGGTAGAAAGCAGGTTAAGAGAATGCAGATGAAGAAAACGAGTAAGACAATGAAAGATCCCTCTTGTTTCTCAATGGAATGTTAATGAATACCTTATAAATGGCAGCAATAACTTGACAATGGACAAAACTTTCATTGTAACTGATCATTACTTATTAGGCAAACTATGTTATTCAAGTGTAATACTGCATACAGCTTATAGCCTAGGCTTTTTTGTATTGATTTCGTAATTTTGATTTTCAATTTACAGTATAAGGAGGAAGAAGGACGGAGGCAGTGCGGCCAAGTGGTAAGTGTGCTTGTCTTGAGATCTGGACAACACATATCATGCTACTCCACTTCCCGTCAAGTTCAATCATTTCAAGCTCCCTTAAGCTATCCATCACAGGTTCGACCATTTGATGTTACATAAGCCAAACCGTTTAGTTTTTCCCTGAATTGCTTGATGCAATTATAATTATCCTGAATGGTTTATGTTAAGCTGCACCATTTGTCATTTGGCTGACCCATTGCACAATCCTGTCTCACTTAATTCGAAACAAAGCTGAGCTATTTTACATTGCTAACAATAATTATTTGATGTTAGGCTGTACTATTTTATAATACCAATATATCGTGTTGTTTGAAGAATAAGATCTAGTCTATTTCCCCCTTGACTGAATCACTTAGTTTCCTTCTAAGCTGAATTGCAAAGGACAGCTAGACTTTTTTTAAATTTTGACTTGATGGTTTATCATTTTGCGTCCAGTTTCCACATTCACCCTTATCCTGTTTTTGCTTTGGCTGGATGGTTCATGTTTATGCTACATTCCATTCCAGAAAAAATTGCTGAACCATTAATGTACTTCAGCTCTATCAATAAAAGAGTGAAGTGTCTTGAGTATGCTATCTCGCAACTGACACTTGAATCAACTTTGTTTTGTCTGTATTTAATTTCAAACTCTTGTATTTTTGTTGAGAACTGTTGCCCATAAAATAGCATTGAAACACTACTAATGTTTGTGCACCTTGTTTCTTTAAGTCCTCAAAACCACGACACAGCTTTTTGAATGCTGGAGTAATGGCTCCACTCATCTGTAAGTCTGCACTAACACAATGGGCCATTGAAAAGTCTGGGGGAGTGGACATAACAACCTTTGTAAATCCTCGTTCTTCAACCAGCTTAAATTGACCTTTTCCCTGAAAATAATAGACAGCAGGCAAGATGCGAGGTCATACCTCTAATAGATATTACTAGCCTATCATGCAATGAACACTGTATGATAAATGAATATTTTTCTTATTTACAAAAGCTTTACATTATAAATGGGGTTAGCATTGGTGGTACACACCAAAGTGAGGGTCCAATAAATCAAAGACTAGACAGCTCAACAGAAGCCAGGCCACAATGCCAGGCATGGATATCTTTTGGTTAATTAATGTCCCTTGCAACTGACCACAGTTAATAAACTGTAGAATAAATGTGATAGGCCTGATGCTTTAATTTATGAATTAAGCATTCAAGCATAGGGAGGGTCTAATAGCTAACGAATGTGGGGGGTCTAAAACAAAGGTCACATTCCACAGGTTAGGGTACATGTCACTGTGCTACACACAAATAAACAACACCGAAAGTGTCTCCTTGCCCTAATCACTCCACAAAAATGTTGTTTCAGGTCTAAGGGAAACGTTTGCTTAGTTGTTCATCACTAGAGCAGAGACTCCTAGTCTTGACCTGTAGAATGAGACCTGTGTGTCTTAGAATGCCCCTTTACAAAAACGTACTAAAAGCAAGAGCTATTGCTTACCACTATTGTATTTATTTAGATTGCCAGTTTGCAATAAAGTAAGGGGGAACATAGTGACAAATTAAGAGTACCATATAAAATTCTAACTAGCTGTAACCAAGGTGCATTCAATTCCTGTTTTGTCATGGATGAGGAATTTGAAAGCAGTTGTATATTTTGGGGAGAATCATTTCATACCCTCATCTTAGTATTTGTTCAGTAATGAAGGTATCACACTTATTATATTGTGAGATATCAGTAGCCTTTCATTGCTGAATAGCCAAACAGCATGACCATGGTCAACGGCATCCAGATATCAACCCCATCCAATAGGACTTGACTTCCCTTGGGCAAGCTGTTACACTATCACATGAGATCGAGGATACATGTATTTCTGCCAATTAGAATGCATTCTTCTTCATTGAATCCAATAACCATTTGCCTTCCCTTATTTTATTCCCAAATCAAATCAAGTCAAAACACTTTATTCACACTATTTTTTGAGGTTATTACTTGTTACAAGCATTTCACCATAAAAGAAAAAAATAATGTTATATATTTAAGTGACACTAATTGACAATATGTGTACAACAGCCAATGTAGCATTATATTCTTAAGATTTGAGTTGGCTGCTGTTCCCCAAAACTGCACTTAAAGTTCTCTTCAGAGAAGTGGGAAAAGAAAAGGAATTTTATTTAAGTGTCTAATCTTCTTTGTGCTGAAGCAATAATTATTATTGAGGTCACAATTTGGGTTTTTGAGGAGAGGGGAAAAATGGAGTACCCAGAGAAAAACCTCTTGCTGCAGAGTAGAGAATCAACAAACTCAACCGACGCAGATGACGCAGAGTCTGGGAATCAAACCCAAGTCTGGGAATCAAAAGAATAGAAAAGAATGATAATGAGATGATTTGGGGGAAGAGAGCAGTTTGTGTTTTCAATAAGAACCAAGTGGCTTCTTCTCAAATGATTATATCAGTGACAAGGAATGGTTATCAACCTCTATTTCAATCAATAGGTATCTAAACAAAAAGTATCAAATCAATTTTAGAGCACTGCCATGAGAAAAGATTAAAAAAAGGTTAGTGAGCATTACAACATTACCTTAACTAAAGCTTCAGATTGCATTGCTAAGAGACATTGAGGCACAATATGTAATCCTTTCCATCTGCAAAAACCTAAAAACAGCACAAACATGGAGTATCAAGACACTATGAATATTGAAACTGGTCATTCAACATAATACATGTTGTGGTGAACAGCCAAAAATGTTAGGCATGTAAGGGGACATCATCAAAATATCCAAAGGGATTTTTTACAATAAAGTGAATTCACCAGGAAATGTTAAGTCCATTTGCCACCAGACTGGTTTCATAAATTTCACATGTACTGCAAGGTCGTGATTTACGACGTTATTGATGGCTTGAATGATGTAATGGAAAGCATACATTTAAGACCATTTAATCCATCATCATATCATATCATATATCTTTATTTACCCTCGGATTTTTAGAGTAGCTTGGTGTAGCTAATATCTCCAAGCATTTACCCTCCCAACCATAATACACCACAGAAGACAGACCACAACACCGGGAACTACATACCCTACTCTTTACGACAAGTGTGCGGGTTTTTTTACGTCCCACAGGATTATGAACATTGAAGGGTTGTGAGACGGGACCTCCGGCTTATCGTCCTTATCCGAGAAGACTAGAGAGTCTAACCATTTGCAGATGTAATTACAAAGGCAGCAATTTCTCCTCAGTTATTTAAAGACCCTGACTGTTGGTCCGGCCGGAGTTGAACTCACGACCTCCCGCATAACAGCCCGGTGCTCAACCAACTGAGCCACCGGTGCGCATTGACTCCTACATGTAGTTGTGAGACTTAATAATATTTTTGTCTTTCCAATACCAGACGATTTACTCATCAATGAAGAAATGTCCATGTTGAAGGAACATTAAAGAATGAATAGATGCTTGCATGCTGCCTTGCTTGTTTGTGCAATGAATGAAATCGAGCTGGATTCTTAAGCAACGTAAGGTACTTGTGTGAACGCAGTCTTTCACAAGTGTTTTATTGAAGTAAAAGATAGAGACATGAAACAAGAAATACTATGGGAACCCATTGCTGAACCAAAAAACACAGGCATAAACAGATTTCCCAAACTTCCTTTTTTCATTCATCATACATGCAAATCAACTTTACGTGTGTCGACAAACCGAATTCATTGACGGAAGATGACATACCGAACAATCTCTCCAAAGTCGATATTTCTCTCTCAAGACGATGCTCACAAAAACAAACAACGTGTGGGACAAAACTTACCCAACGCTCTCTTGTGCAACATAGTTTTTGTAATTATTCGTGATAATAAGTGCACGTTACATGACAGGCGTTCGTAAATGCTGTGGCTTCCAGCTTACCCGAGCAATCTCGTTCCCAGAGCGAAACGGGCGCCGGAGGCTCTAGAATTCTCTTGAATGTGCGCGTACATAAAGGTCTTCTGGCTATTCGTGGAAAGTCAAACGGCTTTCAGAAACCGCTCTGTACAGAATACCGCTTCGTACGGAATACCGGTCGTTTCGCCAACGTGTCAGTTCGCCAACGACCTGTTCGCCAACGTATGAAGTCGGTTCGCCAATAGGCTCGATTACCAGCCGCTGTTTCGGGAAATGAGCCAGCGCTCACTCCCGAAAGCTGCCGTCTCTTCTCGGGGAGGATACCCGAACTCGAGTGAGCGGCGGAAATCGAGCCTAGTTCGCCAACGTCTAATGTCAGTTCGCCAACGCTTATATGTCAGTTCGCCAACGTCCAAGAACACCTTTTTCGTTGAAAATAATTGTCAATTAGATAACTTGCAATTCACTTCATGAGAGGGATTGTTGATGTGAACCGCCATATTTGTTATTGAACCTTTCAATGCGCCCCAATACACCCTCAAATTTTATTAGGTTTCTTTATTGATAGTTTATTGATGGTCATATACTTTTGCAAACTTGGTGGCTCCTAAAGGAGCCGTTTTTTGGTTGTGATTTTTAATGACTTCTTCAGTTTCCACGAGTGGGGCCGTTGAGATGTGAGCACGTTTTCAGCAACTGTGCGGCGGTCTTCTCTTTCCTTTCGTACTTCTCCCAGCTGTCGAATAGCCTCGCCTGCAGGTTTCGATACTGCTTCCGCTGGACCCGCTTCAGTTTTTCCTCGGACACAAGCCTGATGGTGACGGCTGGAGTACAGAGGTAATCCGCACTGCTAATCTGGCGGTGAGGCAGGAACGGAAGGGCCATTAACTTTCTGATGTACTGAGCGAGACTCAACCTCGTTTCCAGGGTCTCTCTTCTCTGCCTCCATTGTCGTTACATTGAGAAGCAGAGAAGAGAGATCCTGGGAACGAGGTTTAGCGAGACTTAAAACAAAATGCTACTTTTACGCAAGAAGAAACGCTCACTTTTTGAGCAACAGTTTAAAGACACAAGCGTTAAAGAAAACAAAGCACTCTGCTCCTTGAAAACAGCATA
>NC_090874.1:33949481-33961981 GCF_036669935.1 Montipora foliosa
GGTTGTCACTACGTACTTGAATGTCTTGAGTATATATACTCCTCGCACAAGGAACTTAAATGTACTTCTTCCACTGAGTTTCATCACGGATAATTACAGGTAAATTAAACGAAAAGGTTACAAAACACCGTTAAAAGGTTATTTTGTGAGTGGATTTCCGGCTCCCTTTGGCGCAATATTTTTTTTTGTTTAAAGGGGCTAGGTCACGCTATTTTAGGTAATTTTGTTTAATTTTGTTAATTATGAGCTCTAAACGTCAAATTGGCAGAGCAAGAGTCTTTCATTTGCAAAATCACGGCGACATAACAACTCAGAATGATTTTCAAGCTTTGTAAATGACATTTTGATATAGACTGATATAAATTTGAAAAAAGGTGGGCCAACGTTTTTCAAATTTACCCAAATTCAATCCATTTCAATCCTCTCCAGGTTTGTCCATCCATGTCAATTCTTGGCTTCCCTGTGATTTGTTAGAGTTCTTCTATAGTTTTGAACGGTTATTTTGATATTTTAGTTAATTCTATGACCATTCGATCAGTGCTGAAAATGCCTAAAATAGCGTGACCTAGCGCCTTTAAATTAAAAAGGTAGATCAGATTCTTGTTCTTTCATCGCTGCATTCAGCAGTCCATTTTCCCCTTTTCTTTTTAATTATTCCTTTTTACTTGGAATCCTGAAGGACTTGCTGGCTATTAAAGACCGAAACTGCGGCCACCTATCAGGCATATGTACGACGACCCTTGAATGCCGAAGCTTCTTCCTTTGACTTCACGAAAACAACGACAGTACGAAAATATTACAAAACATCCAGCAGTATTTATAGGCTGCATTTAATCGGTTCAAAAAGTACATTACAGTCCACATAATCCAATAACAACTAAGTGAAATAATTACAAAATTACGCAAGAAACTGAATAGTATTCAAATGGTTTGACTGTTCGTTCGTTATAAAAGTAACTACAATGCTTTTAATCGTTTCGGCTTCTTTGAAAATAATCTCAACATGTTTTTATTTTGGATTTGGTGATATGATGGCGCTCTATCGCAATTAGCAGAAAAGAGCAATCTCGTTTTAATATTACCGCTTTAAGTGAGATTATATAACAGTAAGACTGTGACGAGACTACGAGCTTAAAAGTCCACCACATGACGTGCTGCATGCTACCCCTGGTATCAGAGGAATTTTATTTCCAAGGTTCGAGCAAACGCTACTGACGCTACACAGTTCAATAAAAGTCAACGGGAGGCCTCGAGGGCTGGCTTCGAATAGCTATGTGTTTTGCCAAACCTTGGAAAAATTGCCTTGGCACCCACGGTAACTGCATGCTAATCTAAAAGCTATAAAGTGTAGACAGATGAGCCGCCCCGCTTTAGAAGCTCAAGTGATCAAATAAATCCACTATATCATAATATTTGAAAATATTCAGTCAACCAAAGGCCAAGGCCTTGGAAAAAATCTTATTTTGGGGAAAATAATACAATTTGTATAGGGTTTTTTTTAGCGCAGATCTGTGTAGAAACAGCTCAGTTACGCCAAATCCGATCACATTAATTCTTCAATAGATTTTAGGATTTTCAGCGATTTAGGCTGATTTGTTCTTACCAAGACTTTATCATATCAAAGGAACCCAAAAAGAATGAAATCCTTGGAAATTTGAGAATAAGAGGAATGTGACAACATCGATATAGCCCTGCTGTGTCTGGGGAACTGTACAGTAAAGGCAGTTTATTGTCCAGCGGCTAATTTCCAGAAAGAACAGACGCCGCCAGGTCATGCATGAGCCACGCTAGAACGTGTTATCTAACTCATGACTGAATCTTAAGATCGTACAGTTATCATTCACACATCACAGGGGTGTTTTTCATTTCCCTCTCAAGGTGACAAGGTGTAGCTACGGTCACGAGGTGTCAGACTGAGAGAATGTGTTCAGTTTTATTCCCAGAAGCTGATAACTTTGTTTGCAACCGTTAGATCTTGCCCTTATAAAACCATGTCGTAAGTGAGTGTGGCTAGGTTTCAAGGGCTTCGGAACGCGGAATTTCAATGACTTTACGCTGGAACATTCTATAACAGGCACAATTTTAAACGCAGATGTCTTTTATCCGAGTGCCATATCAGCTATTTGAGAGTTTCTCCATTGGGTTCAGCATAGAGTCAGAAATGGCACAAACACGCCCACGTCAAACAGAATTGCCGGTGGGTTAACATGCATTCTCAAAGCAAAGGAAGTAAAGGACTCGCGAGGGCAATTGTGTGCCAAAAATTCTAAGCCCGCTGTAAGAATATAAATCAACATCAATAAAATGAAATATGAAGATTCGATTGACACTTTGATTAGATTTACTGTTGACACGATGGCGACTTCCTTTCGAGAAAAACGATATCATTCAAGGTCCGGCCACACTCAAGACCAGAAAACTCAAGAAATGTTGTTTTGTAAGACTGTTTTGACGGGACCGGTGGGTTGCTCGGAAACATCTATCGGCGGGTACCGGTTTATTTTGATGCCTAAATTTGAGTTACTCGAGGGAAAAGACGAAAACACTTTTGTCAGTTTCCCGCGAGGATCAAGTACAAGCGGAATTAGTTCGAAATCTGAAAGGGTCCTGCCTCGCACCAGTAAACAAATCAGACAGTTAAAAAAGTTATCATGACGCGAAATTGTATAAACCAGATTTGTCCGGGTCTAAATGATTTGTTGATATCCGTGTTTCACTAAAATCACACAAACCGCATCGCGGACGGGCAAATGATGTGAGCAGAAAAACCAAACTCCATTTTCCCTTTCATTAACAATCTTGTATGTTACTCTTTAATTAATGAGTCATTCCCTGCTCTGGTAATTTTAAGGAATCCTCTCTTACTTTCCGTGTCTCAAGCCAAAGCACTCCGCATTCTTTGTATATGCTTTCGTTACAATAATCTATTTTATGCAATACGGGCTATTTTTGACATTCCCAACACAAGAGCAGGGCGACAAGAATTGCCCCACCCAACCTAATTAATGGCTTTGATCCATGCACGATACTCGATCATTTAAGACTGTCATTCACTCTCTATCACTGCTTTGATACAGCTGCTGTGTATAAATATTCGCACCTGCACACGCCATCTCTGCCTCTTGTAAAATATCTCGAGTTAAAAGGTACATCTTAACAATATAAAGCTAACACACCAAGAACCACACGCAGTAAGAATCAAAATTAATGTCAGTAATGTGTTCCAGCTGTAGTGAGGTGAAAGGTCAGTTGATTCTTTTATCACACGAAAATGAGAGCAATCCGTGAGAAAAAGGGAATTCATTTCAACATGAAAACAACATTTGTTTACGACCATTTTCCTGTTGTGGAAACAAGAGTAAGCAGCGCAGAAGCCTTTCGAAAAAAACAAGATGAACTTGAAGATGTTGCCTCCTCCGTCAATTATCAGTCCGGTAGTAAAAGCATTGAAGTTGACTGCTGCTTTGCAACTAGATTATTTAACACTGAGGTGACGTGTAAAGAGAAACAACTAGAGGGTTTTTTTTACAAGAGCACTTTGAATCATCCTCGTAGCAAAGACCACGCTGTTTGTGGTTCAATAACTTGAACTACTGCGCAATGTCTGAAGGCTGTTTTAACAGGTCATCAAGCTTTTAGGAGCGTAAAAACTTGTATTTTGTTAAATAATTCTTCTAGAGAAAATCTTTGGGCGTAAACTTCAATTAATCAGCAATGCAAATTATACCAAATTAAAATCTCAGTGTAAATTTTCATTTATTCACAGTTAGTAACTCTGAGTTATTTAACCCACCAAAGAAACGTGAAATTAAAATCCTTTTTTCTCATGTGAACAGGACGTATGGTATTACCAGATGTAGAAACAATATCTGAAGGTATTTTGGACTCACACTATAATGTAAAGAGTTGATCAATCATTCACATTGTGTTTTGCTAGATTGTTGTATCGGATACGGTATTGTTACCTGACCCTCAGCGACCGAAAAATAAATACCAATTTGCAGTTTCAAACAAAAAAGCCATGCACAATCAAGAAACCTCTTCTTAACCTGCTAGATGCCGAAATTTTAAGTCAAATATCTCGTAAGAGAACGAAATGAAAAGATTTTATGTGCAAAGTGAGAAAAAGAGAATGGAAATTAAGGATTTTGGACTTGTGACTGTCAATCAAATATTCTTCAAAACAGGTTTTTTGTTTATTGCTTAGCTGCACCATAAGTAGAAACTTTAAGTTTTCCGTCTCTCCAAACACTTGCATTTTTTCGTAACCTAGGGATGTGCTTGGATTAATAAATTGTTTTCATTTATGCTTGTGTTGGGAGAAGTGGATTGGGGGAAGATGGACGGTGAATTGGCAATCACCCGTAACATTTAAAACAAATTCAACCCCTCCAAACGTCTCGTAAATCTTGCGTAACAGACTCTCAAATTTAAGACACAACGCACTGCTAAGTAAAGATGCCGAAAATGGTTGCAAGAAGGTAATCTCGGGACAAAGAATACTCCTTAGTACCTGCAGTTCATTGAAACTTGATCAGCTCTCATTTTTGTAGTCATGGGTTGTTGATTTTATGTGCTGGCATTCTTGGAATCCAGTGCGACGTCAAAATGAACTCCGCCTTATCGTTATTCCTCTGGAGCAAAGAACCTATTTTGGGGCACCTCAAGGCACCTAAACATCTGTCCAACGCAAAAAGCAATTCTCTGCAACAGATATGTTCTTTTGATAGATATCTTGATGAAAATCTCGATTTACACGTATGGTAGTGGTAACGCCATAAGCATTTCCGGCTGAGTGAAGAGTTTTGCGGTCAAAGATAGACCTTCAGTCAAATGCCGCTCGTCTGTGATTGGTTAGTTTTTGAAAGGCAGGAAGCTATCATAATGCAGGTTGCCTAGCGAAATCTCAAAATCTACCCAGCAACGTGAGCATTAAGATAAGTGACTGACTGTCATTTATAAATTTCACAGAAACACTAATCTTAGCTCCTTTTACCTTGTGCTTCGGCGCAAGTTGATATTAGTCTGAGTTGTTTGCGCCGGGAGGCAGTCATTGCCAGTCACACTCGTTAGCTAGATACAGCAGCATCCCTTCTAACAGAAGCGATTGCTGCTGTACTCGAAGCCTGTGACTCCAATCTGGCTCAAATGCGCGATCCCGGTGCTATACACTCAAGATTATAAAACAATCTCGCAAGCTTTCTTACTTCCGCTGTCGGACGGCTAAAATGGAACTCCTGTGCTGCGAGGGACCAAGGGTTAGATATGCCTACCAAGATCCGGTTTTGCTTCGAGACGATCGCGTATTGCGGAATTTGCTTACTTGTGAAGACAAATATATACCAAGTTGTAGCTACTTCAAGATTGTGCAGAAAGAGATTGAACCGCACATGAGGCGATTGGTAACAACTTGGATGCTTGAGGTAAATAAATACACCAAGCTCTTATCTCTATCGTGTATTTTATCGCCATGTAGGGAAAGCTCTTGACTGCAAACATGAAGACTCTTCGGTCTTATGTTGTAGGTTTGTGAGGAGCAAATGTGTGAAGAGGATGTTTTTCCATTAGCAGTGAACTATTTAGACCGATTTTTGTCAGCTGTACCAACCAGAAAATGCCAGTTACAATTGCTTGGGGCAGTGTGCATGTTTATTGCCAGTAAGCTCAAAGAAACGTCACCACTATCAGCTGAAAAACTGTGCATTTACACAGATAACTCCATTACTTGTCAAGAATTGCTGGTGAGTATTGGTGCAGCTTTATTACGAAGTCCATTCATTCTCCTGCGGTCAGGGATAATTTTCCGCTATCATTTTAAAGTGATTTTTAAGCATTTGTCACTACGAAGTTTATTTTTGCACCCTCGTATCAGACTGCTCGAATAAATTCGAACTGTATCATCTCAATGCTCAAGTTTTATTTTTAAACGATATTTTGCAGGACTGGGAAATTTTAGTTTTGGGAAAGCTCAAGTGGGACTTGTCCGCCGTGACTCCGTATGATTTCCTACAGCAGATCTTTTGCCGGCTATCTCTTCCGAATGTTAACGTGATCCGAAAGCATGCAGCAACTTTCATCGCTTTGTGCTGCACTGGTAAGGGAATCTCTGTCTTTATTCATGGCACAAAGATAACGAATTAATCCCATTCCATATGATAATTGCTTTCATCCACCAAAATTTCGCACATCCTTATTGTCCACTATTTTACCAACAAAGTCTTTTACTTAAAGAAAACTTGGAGTTTGGAACCATTTTATGCTTGCAGAGGTAGGTATAAGGCTTTTTAAATATTTATATTTTATATTATTTTCCCTTTCTTTATAGAGGAGAAGTTCTTGATGTATTCGCCATCCACAATTGCGGCTGCTTCGGTATGCGCTGCTTTCACTGGACTTCCAACAGAACATCTAGAACATATATGGACAAAAACAAAGCTTGTGTCTTTTCTTCACGAATTAACTAACGTGGAGCCGGTAAGAAAGGGAAACCGCACACTTTTTTCAAACATTAAAACCACACACCGCAATTTTCAGACTGTTTCAGAAAGGCACACGCACGTTTGCGAGACGGTGGCACAGATTTTTTTGACGCCATGATTAAGCGCAAAGGGACTTTCAAATAAATTATTGCAGTACTTCAGAGAAATGAAAAAAGTTTTTTTGTATCAATCAGTTGCAAATGTCTGCCCTTTAATAAAATCTTGATGCTTTTCCCATATTTCCTCATTCATTTCCCATTTAAGTTCAGTTCTCGTTTGTTTTCATTGACTTGTCGCATTCCCAGGCGAAATGTTTCTACTGAAAACAAAGCATACTTTTGCTCTCGAAAACATTTCTTGTGCAAACAAGCACGGATTTTAAGCTAAAGCTGTTTTTCCGGTTCTTTTCTTCACATAGGAATACCTCCAATCATGCCAAGTTCTTATGGAAGAGGTACTTCAATTTAATGTCACGGAAAATCCGTCTTCTAAAGTCGAAAACGGAAGTACGCCTAGTACACCAACGGACTTGCAGGAAATCCATTTTTGACTGAGAAATTTGAGAGATTGTCACCAAACTGTGTGTGTGTGTGCCCACCCATCTGAAGTGTGTAAATATTGTAATAAAGAAACTAGAATTGCAGATTTAATTGTTTGTGCTTTTAGCGTCTTTTTCAATGAAAACTGCACGCCAAAAGTCAATTGCGGTTGGTTGTTTCTTCTCAAAGCGCACCTTACCAGCATTCTTGAACTATGCCTTTATGAAAACACTACGTTTAAATTTACTGTGTAAACGGAATTAGAGCCTTTTGAAGCAAGAAAGACATTTTTAAGAAAGTCAACATTGTGAATCCTACAAATCCCCTTCATTGAATTGGTTCATTTTGTAAATGGCTGTGATGCGACTTGTTTGCCAACCCACGCACTAAAAAATGCAGCCCATTTATCTTCACCCCTTGGAAAGCTCTAATAATTAGTTCAAAGCGACGTCAACAACATTCGCGTGAATGCGCACCGGTAATGGCAGCATAATTACCTCAAGCCGAAACATCAGAGTTCATTTCCACACGTGGGCTCAATAGATTTGATTAAAGGTGCGCATCGGATATGATAAAAATGTTTACTTTTGCAGTCGTTTGGCCATTTTAACTCATGCGCAACTGTACACCTGTTTCGAGGCAAAAACACCACGTGTTCAAATTCCTGAAGTTATTACTTAGGTACCTAATTGTTTTTCGAAAGAATTTTTATCTTCTCTTGGGCAATTTTCCAAGGATAACATTAAGTTTGTCCCACAAGCACGAAAGGTCAAGCTTTCTCATACTTCAGTCTGCCAGTCACACACTTTTTCCGATCTCCGAAGAGCTCACGTAAGATTTTTCCCACGAGTGGGGAGAAAAAATTACCCGACATGAGTCAATAAAGGCGTAACAGGGCCCCAGCTGACGTAATCAGCGAAGAAATAATTTTTCTTCAAAAAGCTAGCTGTGTTAAAGTTGAGTCAACACAGATCAGTCAGTCCTCAAAAGAGCTGTCTATTTATCACTTACGTAACCTGTCGATTCATTTTACGCACTTGCTGTACGACTGTCCGGATTACGTTAAGTATTTCATGTTTTGTATATTTACATTGTGAGAAAGCCATTTCATAGCCTTTAGCACCAACTTTCTCAAAGAATCACCACAAGTCAGTAGTCACAACAGGACTTTCTTTGCTAGTCGGCCGCGAAACCAACCTTCAGCATGTTCAGTTTACTGTTCATCTTGTTCCATTGAGGCTTCGATCACGTTTCCTGTTTACAGTCAAACACTGTTGTCCTATGTTAAGCTCTAGCTGAGGTTGTAGAAATTTGCCAACCCGGGTCAACTAAATGCCTACACTTACCGGCATTGAGACTTGAAAGTAGACGACTGCCAAAAATTTTATAAAAGGGAGCCCAAGCGTAGTGTCATGTTCTGAAATCGAATAACGCAAAGAGGTCGCAAATATCCTCTTTGCGGATTACGGCAAACAATCACGAAACAAGGGAAACCAGTAACGGAGAGATCGGCAATCAAAAATTGAAGATCATCAGTGCAATAGCCAAAGAACAAACGTTATAACAGATGGAAATCCGTTTGATTTTCAATCATGGCACTCAACTTGATTTACTTTTACTAAGAGAACTAGTTTTTACCTTGTCCACGTTCAGTTCACAAACCTAGGACTGCAAAGAATATCTAATCTTTCAAATTCACCGCGTGGTGGCTTCCTTAGTATTTGTGATTCCGGCAGTGAGAATAATTCCTTGATCTGAGGTTTCGACATGCATGACTGTTAATCCGTGCGAAGAGCAATTGTTTTAAGAATTGAATTTGAAGGACTCTTTTATTAGGAAAAAACACATGAAGCTTGGCAGCATTCCTCTATTTTTTTCCCACCTTAAGAATAAATCATTAGTAAGAGCCTCGGAAATGTAATTTTGCTTCGGAGCAGATGACACGGTACGATGAGACATATCTGATTCTCGTTGATTCTCGAAAACTCTCGACAATATTCCCCGGAGGTTCTCGCCATTAATCAAGCACGCAAGTGTTTTGAAGTTCGCGTATATTCTCATTATAATTGAAATGTTTCCCGGCTTGTTCAAATTCACTATTTTGGGGTCTCAACGTAGTAAGAGACCGGTAAAGTAGTAAAGCAGTTAGAGTCCACCATATCGCACATGTGACGGCTGCTTTTTGATCTCTCCGCTCTGTCATTTCAACACTCAGCACACTTTCTAAACAGGCTACTCATAATTTCCTTGCGCCAGGAATTTATATTGGACGTAAAAAACCTCCACGTGTTATGGTTAATTGGCATTGTTGTTTTATCAAATCGCCACTTCAGTAGCATTTTTGGAGCATTTTTGGCCGACGAAACGAAAGTGCAAAATCACTCTTGACTATTTTCTATAGCTAGAGGCCCTGTCGGCGCGAAAGAGTTTCAGAACGAACAAAGTATGGGTTCAATTTTTTTCGGCATCTAATAAATGAACAGACCTATAGTGATTACTAAAATAGAATATAGGCTAATTTAGCAAAAAGCAGCATTTGACTCGAAGCCAGCCATTTAAAAGTGGGGCGTGTGCTGACGGCAGGTGTTGTATTCGGAGATCTTTTAGTGTTTAATTACCCATATCAGATTTTTCAAAGACATTGATTTGGTCGATTTTTTTTAAAAGGCGGGAAATATCTGGGGTTTCGATTAAGCCGCGCAGCTGAAATGCAAACGTGAGTTAATGAGAGTCTAAAAACGGTTATTCTGAAGATTACATGAAAACGTCTTTAACAAGAAGGACAGGAGAACAATGCCAATTAGCTATTTGTCGCATACATTTGAGGAGGGAGAACAGGTTAAAGTTTTTATAACTTTGCCAAGTTTTTTCAAATTTTGACTCAATGTTGTTTCAAAAAAATTAATACGGCCTGAATCTGTAAATATTCTCTGTGGATGGTCAGGTAATACGTTTGAGTACATTATAAACACCGTGGAATACGCTTAGCCCAATTTCGACGGAAAACCTCAGGCAGCGTTTACACGAACGTGGTTTTTTTAGGACTACGTGCTAGATTCACTATTTTGAATTGAACAATGCAAATTGCGCGCCAAAATAGTAACCGTATTCAAATCGATGCGGTTTCGCTGTTTACACGACAGATGAAACCGTATCGTTTTGAAAACGCTCCACTTTTGGAAGCGGTGTCAAATCGACAGGGTTTCGACGACAGTCTCGATCGGTGTCGTGTAAACGGAAGGTGTAACCGCATCGAAAATGATGCGGTTACAAATGAAACCGCGTTCGGGTAAACACTGCCTCAGTGTCGATAAGGTGCCCCTTTAAGCCTCGTCCTGTTCAATTTTTTGTTTCCCAATGAATTAGCTGGAGACACAGCAATAAAACTAATGAACTTTATATAAGTGTCAATCGTATTTAGCACTAGTAGGGAACACTGCACCGAAATGAAATCAAGTCAACTTGAAATATGAAATTCAATGTTGGTTTTTAAGGACGGTGCCTACTATTGTTATTGCGCATACGTTCTGCGCATCTTTAGATACTCGGGTTTCCCATCGGTGATGCTTACTAATACAGGGGCATTTTTGCACGGTTTAAAGCTATGCAGAGTAAGTAGATCTTAATAAGTACTCTTGGTATCCAAAAAGAAAATTGGGGGTAACCATGCATTTTTCAGAGATAATTAAGCTTGCATTTGAGAAAGAATGCAATAAATTGCTTTGTATTTTAAAGCTTTTTACAAATATTATTAATGAATTATCTTTGAAAAATGCGTGGTTTCGCCCCAATTTTCTTTTTGGACTTCCATAACACTTGTTAAGATCTAAGTTTCCTGTATAATCATAAACCGGGGCAGAAATACCTCAGTTTGAATGATTAGGCACCGTCCTTAAGTCAGTACGGCAGAGGGGGGAATATAATGCATGTGTAAGAAGAGCAGAAGATGGGAACAGCTGGCGATCCATGATAGCTGACCTACTTCTAGTAGATGGCACTTGATCATGATGATAATGATAGGGGAAACCGGAGTACCCGGAGAAAAACCTCGTGGCGCAGAGTAGAAAACCAACTGAAATCAAGTAAGTCTGGGAATTAAACCCCGGCCGCATTAATGGCAAGCGAGTGCTCTCACAATAGCTACTGTATCCCCAGTTAGACTGAGTAACCTATGGCTTCACTCCTATCCTTAACTCAGTACTGCAGGCCACCATGGCAGCAGCATATTGTTTCTGCGATATGGGTTACCGCAGTAAGGTCACAGGGAATTTTCTGATGCTTATCTTGAGGAAGGATAATGTCTCGATAACTTGAAAGCAGCAATCAGATTGATATTTGTCTGAGCACAATTTCTGATAAATGTAGAAAAACTGAACAATTCTTGTGCAAACTTGATTAACTCATTTAGTTATTCTCAATGTCCTTGGTGTTGGTCGACATGAACGTGAACTACATGAAAAAGCTGAAGTTATTGTGTTTATTAAAATGTTTCGTGTTCCGTTAAAGTCTCTTTATGAAACGTGCTAACTGGATCAGATATATTGTAATAATTAAAGAGTAAACCGTTGTTGAAGTGGCTCTCCAGGCGGCAAATTCGAGAGGGCTTTTAACTTCCAAGGGCATGCATTTTCAAAGAACCTCTTGCACACTCAAAGATACCTGATACCATCATAGCACTCGTGCTTATCGATTTCTGTAATCAGCGTTTTGAAACTTTCAACTTATTTATGATTGGTGAAATATTTCACATGGCCGTGAGTGCTTGCAGGTCGGTGTCGGCATGCTCTCATCTCTTAACTCTTGACTCTGATTGATAACTTGATGAAATAATCATGGACTGCATTTAGCACACTTCCCGTTGCACTCAGTGGTTTAGTGTCCCATTCTCCTACTTGAACTTTTTTGACTCAAATCTTATGTTCACCGGCCATCAGGCCGATAACAACTGTCGTTTTGCAAATGGCTTTACGGGCCTTAAAGTGAGATATTCCACGTTATATCTCTAGAAAGCATTACATAATTGCTTAGATAACAGCACTAAGCCAATCACTGCAAAGCAGAATTAAGGTCCGGCGGATGAACTGGCTTTTGTCTCGAGGTATTCATGTTGAAGAACATTTTGGCTTTGGTGGAAGTCGACCATGATGTCGATTAATGAATGAAAGTGAATGAAAGTGAATGAACTGCGGGTGAATGAAGTGCGGGTTATAGACGAAATGTAGAAGTGATTCTCGCACTTTACTGGACGATTTAAGTAATTGTCGCTTCTAGACAACTGAAAAATTCATGCGGCCTCAACAGGATGCAAACCCATCACCTCTACGATTCCGGTGCATTGTAAATTGTCTTCTGAGTTAAATGCGAGGATCACTTCAGACCTCTCAAGTCTCACGATTTTGTCGTGAGACTCACGGTTTTCAGTTCAATCTCACGGTCTCACGACAAGACAGACAAAGCTCACGATAAATAGAGGCGCTTACTG
>NC_090874.1:33976981-34016981 GCF_036669935.1 Montipora foliosa
TCACCATAAGTAATCGTAGATTATGGTGCTCGCCTTGAGGCCTTAGGCACCTGTATCGGTTCCATAAAGCATGTTAATCATTTTTCAGAGGGGAGTTGATTTCTCACTCTAAATTACTTCTGGACAAAATTCTGTGGTGTTCTCATTGAAATGAAACGTCTGATTCTTTTTCCATTCGTTAGCAATGACTCCGTGACAACAATGGGTCATGGTGTTCAGTACAGCGACTCGTTTCATTCAATCGACTTATTTCATGTGACTGAGTACGAGGAATCGTTATTTTTGATTGAGTACAATGAATCATTTCACTTGGTTTGTGCCAAGTACAACTCATTTCATTTTATTGAGTAGTTTCATTTTCAAGATTTGTGCCAGCAGTAATGTGATAGAATATGCCGTTTGGACATCAGGCGTCGCCACAGCTCCAGCAATCGTAGGCGTCGTGTTTGGATATCAGGCGTCGCAAAATCTCCAGGAATAGTGAATACTTTCCTGATCAGGCCTTGATCTACGAGATATTAAGAAAAAAAAAAGATTGATCTTACCTCGTAGTTTGTCGAAGTCGAAAAAACATTATGGTGACGTTTCAAAATGGCGCAAAACAAACGCTCGGCATGCTGGATGGTATTGTGACGCTTCGATTTGGAACCGACCGACAACCTCTAAAATAATTGATCTGCTCGCCACTGACAAATCACGGTATTTTGCTCAACCTCCCCCAATATATAATTGTTACAAAATGTAATTATACTAAAACATTAGGGTCGGTGATTATCGTTGAATAAAAACCTCGACTTAGTCTCGGTTTTTATTCACCGATATTCACCTCGTCTTCGGCGAACAGTTTTTAAATATTTCACATTAGCCAATCAGAGCTAAGCCTTCTTATAAATACAGAGCGGTGTTCCTTGGATTTCCGATGAATACAGAGCCGCATTTACGTCTCAGACCTGATGCAAAGCTTTCTCATGAGACAATTGACAGAACTCTGTTTTACAAACTGTGAAAAGTACAATGATGATTTTATGCAATACTCAGAGTTTGGTATAGGTACTCAGTCGCATAGGCAAATTGAGGATTAATATCTCGCATATTTCAAAGGTTACAGACTACTGCCCGAGTCGTGCAAGGTCAAAGTCCACGCTGTTGCGGAATTTTTGTAGGGAGCCATTTCAGACGGATCAGCTGAATGACATTTCATTTTTGTACAGCAACGCCAAAGCAATGAAACCAGCCTTGCTAAAAAAAACATTTACTACATGAAAATAAAGAAAGTAATTTTGCCCAGGGAAATTAACAAAATTCATGAAATATGACCTCTGTGTCAGCCAATCAGCGTTTGAGAGTGAATAATTTTGACCTCCATGTTACGAATAGTCGAATGGTCAAGTACGTCAAGTAGTGAGACGATTAATGAAATGTTGGTTTTCAAACGGACTGGAGACAAATCTCTTGAAGCGGAGAAGAGAATCTACGGACTCAATCCACATATGTTGCATTAGTATTTGTTGAACTCAACCGTCAATAATTTGTTAAGTTTCAATTACAGTTACGTCTTCTGAAATTTAATAGTGGCTTGCTCTTTCACAGAATGAGTAGAGACATTAAAGTGGTGCTATGATTAAAAAATCATCTCCTTTTTTTCTTCAGATTTTGAAAGTGTGTTTGCTTAACGCCTCCCTGGCAAAATTTTGAGCTTTGATTTTTATCTAAAGGCTGTTTACTTTGAGTGTAAGTTCACGTCAGTTAAAACTTACCGACTGGACCTCAGAGGGTTGGATCTTGGGAAAAGTTACTCAATAGCTTAAAGCAGGAGGGCAGACATGAGAGGTCATGTTGCAGGGACATGCTGCAGCGGCATGATGCCGCGACAAAAAACCTGTGTAGCAGGGACAAAATCACAACATGTGCACACACATGAAAATATTGCGGGTACATGTTTCAGGGATATGTTGCAGCAACATGTCCCCTCGTGTGAACTGATACTTTTACGATAGTGCAACACCAGTTTGGGAGTGATTTTGTCCCCGCGACGTGTCCCGTGAAGTTCAACAAGTTGAACGTCATGGAACAAATACCTGCAACATTTTCATGCGTGTGCAAATGTTGTGATTTTGTTCCTGTCACATGTTCCCGCTACACGACCTTAATGCATGTCGCCTAAGTGTGTTTTACACACCTCAGTTTTTGTCATTGCAACATGACCCCGCGTGTCTGCCCACCTTAAACTTTCAGCGTGTAAAATGGAGTTTATTATGTATGCAAAACACGAGTTTAAAAATCTGAAAGCCCGAAACTCATTCAGTCGCGTACAAACGCATTGCATTCAGAAACTAGTGAGTATTTGACGTCATTTTCTCCTCGATCCCACTCTCTAAAGAGTTTAAAGTTGGTAATGGTGGACAGTTAAATAGGAAAGGCAATCTTTTTGAAATTAAGTTTTAAAACTTGGGCCACTTAGTATTCAGTTAACATAGTTTTGAAATCCAAAGAAAAAAAGATTTAATTTTTTTTTTATCACAGTACCACTTTAACATCCTCTCGGTTAATAAGAGGACAGAAATTGTAAAGTTACCTGGCAGTTTTTTAAGTAATGCTTAGATGTATCCTACCCTTGAAATCAAACCGGCCCCTCCCTCATTTTATCCAGATATCTCAGCAAGCAGATTGCATATATAGTTTGTAACGTTTTACCTGCATTTTTGGTTCAGAGTTAGACTGTTGTTTCACAACAGGCGAGGCAAAATCCAAGAGCCCTCTCAGTGAAAACAAGGCAAACATTCATAAAATTAACAAAACTCATTGGGGAAAGAGTTACATGTTATTAAGTACGGTGCCTACTAATTCAAAGGTATTTTTGCCCCGGTTTATGATTATGCAGGAAATGTAGATCTGAACAAGTGTCATTGAAACCCAAAACGAAAATTGGGATAACCACGCATTTTGCAAAGATAATTCATGAATAATATTTGTAAAAAGCTTTAAAATACAAAGCAATGTATGGTGTTTTTTCTCAAATTGAAGCTTAATTATTAATCAAAATTGCACGGTTACCCCCCATTTTCTTTTTGGATACCAAGAGTATTTACTAAGATCTACTTTTTCCGGATAGTTTTAAGCCGCGCAATATTATCCCTGAATTAGTAAGCATACCCAAAAGGAAACCAGAGTATCTCGAGCTGCGCAGAACCTATGCGCAATAACAATAGAAGGCACCGTCCTTAATTCTGCTTTTTAAAGCACAAATTAATATCTGAATTTATTTGGCATGAAAATAACAAAGAAGAAAAATAAGGGAACATGAAAGAAAAGTAAGTGAGGAAAACAAAAAGCCAGTTAATTGTTTTAATTTTTCTGGAGGGGGATTTCTAGATCATCCTATAATAGTCTTTCGCCTCCGGCACTTGTGTTTAGCCCACTCTCCCTTCCGTCAGAAAATATACTCTGCCACCCCTATAATCTATTAATATTTTCCATTGCTTATAATTACTAAACGAAGCAAAAAAAGTATAATTTGTTGAAGATAAAAGTCAATGACTAAGCTTCTCGAATTCTGTTGTCTTTATTCAATTTTTACGCTCGTGATTAGATCGACGTTATCTTTGTACTGACGTTTTCAGTGTTTTCTTTAGGACTCTTTTATTGTTTCAGAGGGATTGAAAACTATACAATACTTCAACGAACACCTTCTCTTCCCTGTCGATAGCAAAAGCGTTTTTCGAGTGACAATAAGTCACCACGCAACGGCTGTTCCCATCGAAGCGAAGAAAGAAAAACAAACTGGTTTTTATAGTCGAGAAAAAAAATACCAGAGAAATCAGTCAAATCGATAAAAACGCCGACTTATATTCGAAGTAATTTTCTTTTATTTTCAATCGAGATAGAAATTTTATTTTTCAAGAATTAAATCTTAATAACGCCACGTTTACCATGACGCCAAGATGCGTGTTTGTGTGCGATGCCACGTGTCAGATCGGAAGACTGACCAAGTTAACAACGTGTTTGCTGTGGCGTGAAATTGGCACAATACACCAGGTTTGAATAAATAACCATATCCCCTTCCTATTGCCTGATTTTTTATTGTTTTTTTGGCTGGTCAGGCACGGGTGGCCTGAATTTTTAATCGACGCTATTTGCATAACAAGAGGGGAACTTTGAAATTTTGATTTTATTCCTTATATCGAATGTTTATCGACGTGTTAACTTCAAAGAAGTCTTAACGTAACACAAGGCAGTAATTACACCAGCGCAACGTTTGCAGCGAAAACAGGTTTGTAAAAGAGATATTTTTAGAGCCATATTCCGATCCTTATTTTTGGGCAGGATGTGGGAAAATTGATCGCTTATTTTATGTCGCACGAAATTGGATTTAATTACCCACTGTACTTCCAACATGAACTTGGCCTTGCGATGCGTTTTAGTTTACGCATGTATTTTCTCCACACGTGTATCCGCTTAATTTAAGATGCTGTCTTCCGAGTTCACTGTCCTTTGCTATCACATGCTAGAATTCATAGAGTCCTTGAGTTGGAAGTTAATGGAGCAATTACTCAGTTTCCACCGTCTAAACAAGACGAGCGATCCCTCACAATGAGACTCAGGCTTTGGAGAGATAATTAAACACAGAAACAGTTTGCTTAGGGCTCTTCAATGTTAGGTTTTGAGGATTAATTTGTATGCAGTGCGTGTAACATTTCGTTTAAATTCAGAAAAATTTCACATTTCGCGATAACATAGCCCTTAGTCCTCTAGGCCATAGAATTTTGGTTCTTTTCTTTACAAAAATATTCTAAAAATAAGACGCTTACTTGCTTGTCATAGAAAAGGGGAACTGAGTGATATTTAAAACTCAAAAGAACGACAGAGCTGGAGAAAAAACTTGACTTGTCTAAAACGCGCGCGTAATCTCGCGTGAACTTACGTGTATTATTACTGAGTAATATTATCGTGCGATAATATCATCGGGACGGTTGGTTGAAAATTGAAAATGCAAATTGTTAAGCTTGTTCCTTGTTTTCTTAAACTTCGCTTTCATTTAAAACAGCTGTTTAAATAAACCAGTAGCGGTTCTCAAGAAACTCGACAAAAATGAACAATACCTTAAAAAACAAGAATTCTTGGTATTTTATTAATTCAATGTGCGAGTTACGTGGAGATTCATCTCCATCTTAAGTTATCAGTTGACACTGCCGAGATTGCAGTTTTATTAAGATAGAATTCAAGCAGTTTGCATGATAAATATTCGTCGTTCATGTCAGTGCAATTTGTAATCATAATCAGCTGTCGTATCTTGTCCGAAAATGTGTAGCTTGCACTATTTTTCATTAATGTTGTTATTTCAAAGTCACAGAAAAATATGTTTAAAAAAATGTTCTTCAGTTCCAGCCTTAGCCTGGAAATATTTAATTTGATTTGAAAAGTGTTAATTCAGTGGAGAATATGCCATCGTGTGCGCTTCAATTTGTTGAGGTATGTTCTAGATCATTTTACGTGAGTCTTACGTGGCACCTCATACAAAGAACGAAAGTAATTGCATTGCAAATGATTTGCATTGACATTTACCAAAGCTATGCCATGGGGTAATAATGACATAGTTGCCAAGTGATATATATATTTTTAAGTTGTCAGGTGGTCCTCGCAGGGTCAAGTTCTAACTGCCTGTCTGAATGGTGTTTCTTTTTACTGTGTCTCTAGTATATGGCACTCTGCCAGCAATTAATCACGAAATGAATCATTTAGGGAAGCTATTTTTTGAAGTCATTTTTATCCGAATTATTTAAATACATGTAAGAAAAATGTCAAATTCCTCTTAAAATGTAATTGTGGGCTCAGTCGCCTGCGGCAGAATTAAGGATTGACAGAGAAACCTTCCTTGTGTTTCACTAATTTAGTCTGGTGCGTGTAAGCTAGCTATTTTCTTTACCGTGAGCATTTTTGAGTAATGACAAACTAGTAAACGTCAGTTTATTTAAGAGGTAACTGTCTTTCCACCTCGCAGACAAAAATTATGAACAAATAATAATCATATATCCTCTTGCTCTCTCTCTCTCTCTCTTTCTGAACAATGCGTGGGTTTCCATTAATGTCACCTAAAATTTAGTGTTGGGGACAAAATGTAAAACGTGGCCTACGTTTATTGTCCTTGCCTGAAATGATTATCAACGCTGTCGGCCTTATGTTGATGTTATTCCGAAGGCAGCCTTTTTTTCCTCAGTTTTTTTGTAGTTGTAGTTGTGTTGATCTGACTGATTCAATTCTAAGGTAGGTGGCTTCAATTTCGAGCCTTGAGTAAGAATGTATTCAGGTTTGAGTGTAAAAGTTTAGATCACGAGAAACACTGGTTAAGTTACGAGCTACAGGTGTGAGATTAACGAATCTGTTCAATATTTAAATGACTCATATGATTGGGTTCGTTCCAATTTGGTAGAAGGATCGCTGGTTTTCAGAAATGCTCGTTTTGTGTTGCTTCACTAGCAAAACTTTAAAATAAGGTGATTCCCGAGTTGGTGATGTAGGTTAACATAAGGTTTTCTTTAAAATTTCCAGGATTGTGCTCTCTATTTTAGGCGACTCAAAGAAAGCAAAGAGTGACGAGGCAGTCGTTTAGGTGAAACAAAAGCTGTGCTTGAGTTAACTGTAGCAAGAGTTATAGGACATTTTCAACCAACCTCTAGAGACACCAATAACAATAGAGAAATGTAGGACTTCTGGTGGACGAACAAAAGCAGCTTATGAGAGATCCTTTGCTTTCGCCCACCAACATGGCGGCGATGACGTCACGTGAAAACCTCCAATGGGGGCGTTTTAATTATTACATAGGCTCACGAAACGTCTCGTTAGCATAGGAAGCATGCAATTAACCTAAATCGTAAAGACGCGATTGGTGTGTTGTATTTATTAAAGAGAACCACTCTCTTTCATCAATGAAAGAGAAGTGACTTCTGTAGCTCATGTTTCTGTACAGAAATGATTTCTGTAGCTCAGGCACTGACTACAATATTCCGCTTATACTTAAACTTCCTTTGTGTCCACGACTAACAGCTGAGACTGAATGCTTTTTTGTGGGACAAAGACAGTTTCGTTTCAAAAATTTATAGTATAGCATAGCACAAAGAGAATGAGAGAATAGTATGCCGTTAAAAAATGATGGCGTGTTGGGAAAAAAATGAACACTCTTTGCCTCATTAGAGCTTTGTCGCAATAACACACAGCGCATACGTAGATTCTTTTCGGACCTTTTCCGTTACTGAAGTGGTGTCTTTCTGGCAACGAAAGCCAGAAATCCGATCTAAGTGAATTCCTCCTCGAGGACCGACAATTTGAGCTTCTTTCATTATCTTTTATTACTCATTTAGGAGTAAGCCGAAGGACAACCAATGTCAAATGCAATGTCAACGGAAATGTCATTCCAAAAATATAGCGGATAAGGGCTATCGTAAGCATTTCCTGATTATTCCATCTTGTTGACGTCGAGCAATACGGGCGAACTATCTTGTACTAGTAACTGGGTGGACGTAAACGGTTTTAAGCAAAGGTAGAAAATAAGTGGTTTGTTGTTTTGTATGCGGGTCGAGTTCTCACCCAAACCTGCTAAAATGTGGTGATTTCACGTTGTTGTTTTGAGAGTTTTGAGTTTTGAGAGTATGTGTGCTGCACGTGCGTGAAGCACGCCATTATATTTGCTTTTTCAACCAATGATATTGTTGCCTTGTGACGTTGTTGTTGTCGTAACCGTTGCTCAAACTCCCAAATTGTCATTTTATCCTTAAAGAAAGCTTTTAAAAGTGATTGACGTCAAAAGTATTCACGAATAACTTTGTTAGTCATTTGTTAACAGGTATCATTGTCCGAAGGCACGCAAATCTTTATCCAGAGAAGAACAAGGGACAAAACAAGGTTTTAAGAACAAGTTAACTTCAGCTAACGGTAAGTAAAAATGTAGAGACTTAATACTGATACTAATACGTGGCTAGTTGAAGACGCTCCGAGTGGAATTGGTTAGAGGTGTGTTTTCGCTTGAGGCTTGGGCAAAACTGCAATTAAACCGTAGGGAAGAAGTAAAAACCTTTACGAACCGAGAGTTATTTTCAGTAAAACCAGAATACGTTTCTAGTATTCAAAAATAGTACTAACTTAAAGTTGATTTATTGGTCATCGCTCTCTGGTATACGGAGAGATAGGTGACGTAAAAAAAGGAAGTATCTTCTTGAAGGCGGAAGTTTTTCAGACAAGCCTCTTTCCTTCTTACCATTTTTGCTAAGTTCTTGCTGTTTTACAGTATTTGAGTAACAGCTTGACCTATATAAAGTATTTAATACGCAATTAAAATTGCGTAAATAGTGCATGTATAAGGGGTCTTGAGTGGGCCGTTCGAGTCGCTCAATGCAAAAAAGCCTCGCAATTTTAATATTTGCTTGACACATAAAAAAAGCGTGCTCGCAAAAGCACGGAAAAATAATGATTGAAGACATGAATTATAGACAATTCATCTTTGTAGAAAAATAAAATCCAGAGCAACAGGTTTAAAGATTACTTAAGGTTAAACAGGTCTGGTGCGAATGTTTGATGTTTTTGGAAACTAATAATTAATAGCACCCCTCTAAAAATTTCTTGTTATTCAAAGTTAAATTGAACAATCTTTATTCAAATAAAAAATTAAGACAACACGTTGTTAGAATATCTTAGTTTGTTGTTTAGCTCTCGTCGATTAAAATTTGTCCAATGAACAGTGGTGTCTTTTAACAATGTTTTAAATGGATAAACGCTTAAGAATTCGGAGTTTATCTCATGCATGCAGAGCATTTTTAATATTTTACAATTATCTCAGTGTTTCTTTTCTTCACGTGGGCGGAATTTTAATTTTACTGATATGTTTACTTTTGTAGCTTTTAATAACTCGACATTCGTTCTGCAATGGATGCTTTTAATCAGGCCTACGTGGGGATAACTGGAAATCATTCTCTCCAGGTGAGGATAAGATAGGCTAAGAAATAAATACAGCAATACAGGAGTTCAGAAAGTACTCCAATGAGGTTAAACTGTCATCAAAGTGAGTCTAATAACTTTAGCTGTAGAAATAAAAAGAGCAGAAGTTTCCACCTGAAATTTATGTCCATCGAAACTATAAGACGTTGACAAAAAAACAGCGATGCCAAACTTAAGCGTCTCAGAAGGAACTTTGTTTGTAGGCTCGGCTTCAAGTCGCAGGTCTTTGCAGATGGTCATCACATATTCACCATATCTTTTATATTTGTTTTATTTCTTGGCTTTCAACGATAAAAATAAGCAAGAACCGCTCGCTTATTTTTATCGTGAATTGCCACTTACATCAATTACGTTCTGTCTTTATAGAATGTAAATTCTTCCAGCGATTGTCAAATGATCAACGACAAATGCTCAAGTCGGAAAGACCGAACACAGGACATGAATCTTCTGTTCAAGATCTCCTCGCTACTGAACAAGGTAATTTGATATGCGCGGCAGTACTAGATTACCAGCGGATCTGTTGGTTTGCCGGTTGAAAAAACCAAAAGAACTTGCTTTAGATGGTTAATTTTCCAACCTTCCTACGACATGCACGCCGGTTTTTGTCGGCCTTCTTTAACATATGAGAAATGAAAGGCTGATCAAACAAAAGTCACTGCCTTTCAAGGGTGTTACAATAACGGACGTTACAAATTGAACTAAAAAAATGTTTGCAATATGGTACAGCAAAAATGTGGTGTATCGGTCACGGGTTCAAACCCCGTTGAAGTCCTGAAATTTTCCGGCTTCTTTACGCAATTGCAAAATTGCGTTTATAACTGCGAGGATCATAGCTTCACCGATGTATAATTTATTGCGGCGTTTGCACTGGAACATGTAAATAAAGCTTTTAGAGTTGCAGTCGATGTGGTGAATTGTAGACCTGATTTCACGTGTAGAGTGGAATGTCTAACTCTTCTGTCCACTAAATATGTAGGCGCATGCAAAACAGCTGTTGCAACAATAGGTACGGATTTGAAGACATTTTGGGGAAGATGAGAGGAGGTTCAAATGAAAAAGTGTTTAATTTGCGATTGATGGATGAAATGGAGAGTGAAGCTGGATCATAGTTAATAACAAAAGGAACACGTTGTGGTTTGTTCATTGTTTGAAGAAAAGAAAAGTGAATTTTGAAATCTCTTATTTTCACTTTCAAATTTCGCGGGCGCAACCATCTTGAATGATTGTGACGTGTTACGGTTGCCCTACTGTTCTGAAACAAGAGTTTTTGTCTAATAACATGTGCAATAGGTCAACCGTAACACGTCAGGATTATTCAAGATGGCAGCCCCCACGAAATTTGAAAACAAAAATAGGCGATTCTAAAACCTATTTAATTCGGATGCAAACAGTTTCTTTGAAAATACCTTAGACTGAATAATCTTTTTTGTTGAAGTGGAGGTTCCCTTTAAGTGAAAGTGCTTTGTTTTGTGTCCTGTCATGTACGCGTGGGATTTCTTGTCTGAGGAAATGGCCATTAAATCAGCGTTTATGGAGATAAGTTATGACAAGAGAAAATAAAGGGGGAAAAGGGGGAAAAGAGGGAATCCCCCATACCTTCCCTTTTCCCTAGGTAATATGTCTCAAGTTATTTTTAGATCGAAACCACGCTGCACAGGTCCCTCATGTGTTCCGCGTGGATAGCCCACTCTCAGAGAACACATTCCTGCCATATGATTGGCTATTTCCTAATCCCCTTGGGATCTGTACAGCGTTGGAGTCGATCTAAAAATAACTTGAGACATATTACCTATTGAAAAGGTCATTTATGGGGGATGCCCTCCCTTCCCTCTTTATTTTCTCTTGGTTATGAGTTCCGAGGTACGCAAGTGCAGGGTTTCCACATTAAAGCCACTTCTTTTGGCTTGTGGCTCTCTGTAAGAAGCTGACGCACTTCTCTTGTTTTTCTGTGTCTTAAGGACGGTGCCACCTATTGTTAATACGCAAACGAACTAAGCATCACGCAATCATTTTGTCACGTACTGATTTTGTATTTTTGTGTCATGAGTGATATATAGAAGTCGGTTGGAGCTGTGCGGAAAGCATGCTCCTTGGCCCAGAGACCAATACAGAGGGCTTAATTTAACAACCTAGTAACATTATACTACATCAGAGCCAGCTCCTTTGATTCCTTTGCTTTATCCAGAAAGAACATAAAACAAAGTGAAGTTGTTTTCTTTATAGGCTATGGTAATCGAAAAGGGCACACCTGTTGTTATGATACGCAACATGGCAATGAGTGATGAGTTCGAGACATGACACACAAACGACTCTCACTACCATTATGTGCGCTATGCGTGTCTATTTTCGCCCACGAGGACAAAGCAATGATTCGGCAAAATGCAAATCAGCGAGAGAAATCATCAATATTCAATTTTACCACAATTGCTTGTAATCTCGCAATCTGATTGGCTAATTTGCCGTTGTCGATAAAAGTCTCGACAAGCCGCTCGCGTCAATTTGTCACGCAATGTAATAGCCAATCAGAAACGCCCATTTTGGGAAATAAACCAATCATATTGCGAGAAAGTTATAGTCAACGCTTGCACTTTCTTTGTGCCATGATTTTGGTCACGCTCTGGAAAAAACTTTCTTTGGCGTTGACTCACTTCTTTGGCGTGGACTCACTCGGCTGCGCCTCGTGAGTCCAAAACCTTTTGACCACTGATGACGAATATCGTTGTCGATAAGAGTACAGACAACGCTGAACCACTTTCGATTTGTTAATTCTCACTGTTTGTACACCAACCAGATATTTTGTTCGCGAACCTAACATTCTCTGTCAAAAACAAAAAAAAACTGGCTTTGTCAATGATATGCAGCTAAATCACTTTTGGTTGGAAGTTCTGGTTTCAAATGACCAAACAACAATTGAGCCAATCTCAGTTTTCTACAGAGAAATCGAAATTGAAAAAAGATAGGTTTCTTCTAACCATAGAAACATAAAAAGAAAACAGGATCCAAGTAACTTGTTTTAAACGATAACTTCGGACTGTTTGCTCTAGTTACTGATTTTGAAAGGAAAGATATGATGAAGCTGGTGGTCGTGGAGAGGAGGAATTAATCTCAAAACACACATTCCGAGGTCTGAAGTTTTGCTTTCTTAATTGATCTCATAGAATTACAGCGACGTCACAACTTGCCCAGATGAAGATTTGCTTGATGACCGAGACGCAACGGACCTCAGTGATATTGAAATCAGCGCAGAGCAAAGTTCAGTTTCACATGTGCATGGTGGCGAAGAGCGAAGGGACGAGAAGGTGGGGAAGCAAATGATAGTTAGAGGGAGTACTGGGGAAAGTATTATTTAGTCACTGGCCTCATCGAAAAGTGTCAACATGACAGAAACCACCTTATTCTACCCTTAGGACAAAGAATAAATTGTACAATTAAAGACTAGACGCTCCATGAGCGTACACTGGGTCACCTGTGGTACGTGTAACTCAAAAACAGAAGGGACGGAGTTGGGTGATATTGAACTGCAGAGTTCCAGGCAATTTTTTCAAGTCGGGGGTCATTAAGACCATTTAAGGGGTCATCCAGAAGTCGTACCAGCAGAGGCCCTTTGGCTCTCACGTTCATACGACAAAACAGATCTTTTTCTGTTGTTTAAAGTCTGGCTACCAGCCTATTAATCATTTGTCAGAAAGAAAAAATTCCTGTCATCTTTAGAAATTATTGATGCAAAAGTAAATAAATCTTGAAACACAGATTTTAGGAAGAGCAGAAGGAGGTTTTCAGGACGGTCGATCGAGAATAGAATATTTTGCCATTAGCAACAAAATTTATGACATGAAAACAACATTAATTTTGAACCGCGAATATACAAAGTTACCATCAGCGACAAACATTTTGGGAGATTTTTGCTAAGTTCAATTTTGTTATTGTTATTGTTCTTTTGGCTGCACAAGTAAATCGCAAAATCGAAAGTGACATCGAATTCAGCTGGCGCCGTGATCAAGTTACCGCGGGGTGTTTACTCGCGAAACAGTGAAGCACCTGTGTCAAATGATGGCAAGATACAAAGTTTTTGTTTTTGTTAGGTTTCTTTTTCTTTCAAGGGTTATAAAGTTTGACAAGAAATGTGCGAATTCAACACAAAGATCACAACCGCCCAACTCTTGAAGTTGACCATAGTTTCTGCAAAGTCAAAAATTTGCTCTCCAAGACGAGGTTATTTATCACCAGGTAATTCCAGCGTTTTGGAAATAGGAGCTACTTTATTATTCATCAGCGTCACAAAATTTTGATGATTTTGGGGATCATTTTGTTGAAACTCAATCACACTTCCAACAGACCTGTCTATTTTCGTGACTTATGTACGCGCTGCTTACAGAGCACTACCACAAATATCCTCCCGTATCACATTTCAACCCAGGCATGCAAATTTGTTAAGCTGGAAAATTACACAACATGGTATTAAAAGTCACAAAGGCTGGAAATATCACAAAACCTTTTCCGGCGAAAAATTTATTGAAACAAACAACATATTTGGTATTAGAGGCAAAAAACCCTTCCTATTTCAATTGCGTGCGTGCAAACAAGACACACAATCCGTGTCACAAAGCATATGCAATGAAATGAGTTTCTGACAGTTCACATCAAATTCCTTTCGAAAGAACCTTTACCGTAAATAATGAAGCACAAAAGAGACAACAAGTTTTCATTCAAATAATTCTTCAATGTCACATTTCCAATTTTTTTTTACCTTTGCAGAGTTGAGTATAAATTGCCACACAACTAAGATGCGACTTCAGTAAACACTGTGATTCATTCAAGGCGTTCGATTCCTTCAATGTTTTGTTAAATCCATAAAAAAAATTGCCATTTGATTTCAGTGTTTTATATAATACCAAGTTAGTAAAATATTACAAAGAAAGCTCACTTGATATCCAACGACGAAAAATGAAATTGTTGTCGAAGACCATTACTCGTCGCTGTAAAGATTCCAGATATTTATTTTTCACCGCCTGTCTTGTTCATCCAATTGAAGTTCCATTCTTGAGCTCCATAAAGGTATATTTTGTTTGAGGATCCACTAAAACGCCATTCGCGTTACAATGACTTTTGACGCCATTGTAGGTTAATTAAATGTTCACCAGAGAAATCTACGCATTACCCTAGCCCCCTCAAACCTAACAAAATACGCACAGAAGACTATGCACAAAGACACCACTTAGCAGGGGAGTGACAGGCAAGACCTTTACCGACACGGAAAAAATAAAAATAATAAAAAAACAGAAAAATATTACACATTTTCCGACTGGGATTGCCGTACTAGCAACCCAGTAAAAAATAAAATAAAATAAAAATAAAAATAAACAAATAATAATAATAATAATAATAATAATAATAATAATAATAATAATACGATGAAATATTACCCATTTTTAGACTGGGATTGCTATACTGGGTATTTTCTTCCTAATATAAATAGAAAGTTCAAGAGCTAGGAAGCCAATTGAAGTTGCATAAAATAAATTACAATAATAAGGTCGGAAAACACAGAAATTGGACATCACACAACACAAAAAAACACACAGTAATATCTACCTAACAGAAAAGACTACATCAAGCTTAAAGCAGCAATAGTTTAGTTAATAGTTAATAGGACGTTTTCAACCAACCTCTAGAGACACCAATAACAAACGAGAAATGTACGACGAACAAGACTTTTGCTTTCGTCCACCAATATGGCGGCTATGACGTCACGTGAAAACCTCCCATAAGGTAGTGATCCTGTATATTGAAACTCCAATTTTGTATTAACCGTCACTTCTGAAGATGTATGCAGAAGCATACGAAACGTCAAGTGAAAGAATTACACCGCTGTTTGTGTGTTATTTCTGGTAATTTTGTTTTTGTTAGATTAATGAAGATCTCTCTTTTTTTTCACTGACGCTCGTCATTTAATTACCCCATCAATATGCATTCTGTTGACCTTTTCGGATAAAGATTTCATTGCAATATAACCCCTAGATAGTAACTGATACAAAAATAATGAGTTTCATTGCTCAGATTTCCTTTAACTTGATTTAAAAGTTGAGATCTTCATCTTGCAATATCGGTTATGCCATGTTTGGTGCAGTAATCCTAATCATTTTAACCTATTTTTACAGGGGGGCAATGTTTTCATTTTCAAGACGGATAGTGAAGGACGCGTTAAGTTGACTGACGAGGAAAAGGAAACGTTTGCTTCAGAAGGGCTGCCATTGCCCAGCAGGGTACCGCTGACCAAGGTAATCGAGCCTGAATGAGTGACTGATTTTATCTTTGTCCATTTTTCAAAACTGGCGTCTTGGAACTCTTATGACGGCTGTTTTGTGGACTTAAAGATTCGTTTGTATTAACCCCTTACACCGGTTCTTCGAGAAAAAAAAATATAAAAGATTGTGTTAGCTAACATCAGTCTTCAATTTCTTTTTTTTAGGCTGAGGAAAGAGCTCTTAAAAGAATTCGTCGAAAAATCAAAAATAAGGTTAGCGAATATTGCACTCAACCTTAAATGTTATTTTTCTTCACCACTAGCGAGAATAACAAACATTTTGCCAGTTAACTACTTAGTTTGTCACTTATTTCATTTCTAATCATGGGTTTAATCTAAATCAATCTCGATTTGTGGTTAAGTCGATCACACCAATTCAATTTTCTTAACAAGGGCTAGTGGGCGGCAGAAAGGAAGATTGCTTGTAGTTGTATACTTATCGTTTATTTCCGACGCGTTTCGTCTCAAACTGAGACTATTTTAATTTTTTTTTTATGAATTTTTTTTAAAAGTTTAAATAAATTGTGATTTGTGGATTACTCGCTCACACCATTCAACAGTTACGTTCAGTAGCCCTTAACCCGGTAGAATATCATCTTAACGCTTAATCTTTTATTTCAAGCTCTCTGCTCAAGAAAGTCGGCGAAAAAAGAAAGAATATGTCGAAGGCTTGGAGAAAAGGTGAGGTCAGATGACTCTGCACATTTTCACAAATTCATTTCTTTATGCGAAATGGTTCCAATTGGCTTTGGGCCAAGCCAGACCTATAAAGCGGCACTAGGAATCCAAATTCAATTTCAAATAGGGGCAGGCCGTGGCCCAGTGTCGTATTGGCCGGTACATGCAAAACTTATTAATAACAATAATAATAATAATAATGATAATGATAATGATAATGATAATGATAATGATAATGATAATGATAATGATAATGATAATGATAATGATAATAATAATAATAGTTGCCTCGCTTATCGCCGTCGCAATTACAGAACGACGCAGCTAAACAAGTTAGGTCGAACCGAAAGCATAGTGACCTTGGAGCACAGCTTACAGCCAACTCGAATCAACTGCATGTTGGTTTCTTCTGAGGGAGGAAAACCGGAGGACCCGGAGAAAAACCCTCGGAGCAGAGTAGGGAACCAACACAAACTCAACCCACTTATGGCGTCTGGTCCGGGAACCGAACCTGGGGCCCGTTTCTCGAAAGTCCCGAAACTTTACGGGCCATTTTCGGGTGTCAAAATTCCCTTTGTAACTCAAGAATGGAGAGGATTTAAGTCGTCAAACTTCACAGTCATTTTCCTTTTTGTTACCTTGAAAACATGCTAAAAGATCGGCTTTCCAAAACAAGCGGTTGGCAGTTTTTCAAATGGCTTTTCGGGCCCGAAAAGTTATCGGGACTTTTGAGAAACGGGCCCCTGGGCCACATTGGTGGGAGACGAGTGCTGTCACCACTGCGCCATCCCTGCTCTCAGTGAAAACAGGCACAGCACACATTCATTCAGAGGCTCCCCGATTTAAAAGCACATCCGTCAAAAATGGTGGCTACCCCAATGTAGGCACGACTCCAATCGTTTCAGTCTTGTTGTGTTTTAGGCTGAACAGAGTAAAATAATTATTTGACATGCTTGGTAGCCCAAGGGGACGAACTAACTGCGTTGGAGTTTTAGTCCTCTCTTAAGTTCAAGTCTAGCAATTGTTTTTTTTTTTTTTTCATTTTCGAATAATTGGTTCAGTTGTTCTCCATCCTTTGTTTCGCATAATCAAAATGTAACCCAAAATCAATATAGTTCTTAATATAAACGAACTATTGTGTAATTTCGGTTTCCATGGATTCGAGGAATACTGTTAGCATCTAGTCTTCATAATGAATCTAAAATATAGCTTGGCAAAATGATAAACTGCCCTTTCACGTACCAAAACCTCTATATAATGACAGAGGCTAGAGCGTTTTCGTTCACGTGACTCAAATGGATGCGAATTTGATGAAACAAAAGAAACTATTTGCATAAAAATAGAGTTCAATCCCCGGAGGGTTAGTTTGGTAAAGCAATGTGTCCGCCGTGTTCTTTGTTTTGGAACACCAACATGGCTGCTGTGACGTCATGTGAAAACGCTCTATTTCCCAATGACAATAAGAAATGTAAATGAACCTGGCGTATAAAATTAAGTACTTACTGAATGCTGAAACGATTGGCATACTGTACTAGGTATCCTCATCTCTTACATGGAAGAGATATGATCCTCACGCACGCAAGAAGAACGTTTCAAGAAGTGCTAAGATATATTGAAAATGAAAGCTCAACTGCAGAATATGCCGACTATTTTTCTTACAAATGAAGGGGCCAATGTCCTTTACTTATTTATGAAGTTCCAACAGAATTATAAATTAAGCTAAGGAAATTTTTGTGATGGTAGAGGATATTTTGCGCGAATCCAAACAAAATGACCAGGCGATTGCAGTCCAATCATACAACAGAATTTTCTGGTTAATTGCCCTTGGTAGCTCCATTGGGTCAAGTCTACCGTAGGTCATCTCGCCCAAAACCAGAGCAGTGTCGCGTATGACGCTCGCGTTTGTTTTAACTTTTAATGAACTTCGGGCGACTTGACCGGTTTACCAAATTAAAACAGTCCGGCAGTAAACTTCGCCGGTGTTGTGATGCGAAAAAAGTCAGTAAACAATACGATGCTTTGAAGTGACGTTAGCATGGATATTGTCATTGTCTGGCTGAAATTAAGCTCTCTACCCGGAAGGCAATGGTCATGAACCTTCAAAACACTTTTTCAATAATTGTGGTTAACTTAATTAAGGAAGATTACTATCCAGGAATATGATACTTCATGTTGTGTGGGCTCACTTAACAACAGCGGAAATACTGTAAAGGAATGCGCGGGATACAGCGGGCTCAAGTCACAGTCAGCAAACCTATCATGGGGCATGCGATTTTAAGAGAACCGTTTAAGGTTGTAGAAGGCGATTGGATCAAAGTGAGTTTCGACGCATGGCAGATGTCTCTTTTTTTCCGTATTCGTCAGCTCAGCGAACTTAAAAGAAAAGACACCTCTGCTATCAGGGAAGTCCCGATGTAAAATACTGGCGAAGTTTTTCTTAGTGTTTCTCTTTTTATTCGTTCTTTTGGCACAGTATTTCTCAGTAATGTTGGGGTGTGATAAGGTGCAGCATGACCATTGCCTTCCGGGTAGAGATCGTAATTTCAGCAAGACAATAACAATATCCATGCCAACGTCACTTCAAATATAATTGCTCTTCCTTATCGTATTATTAGCTGACTCTTTTCCCATCACGTTCAGGTCCGTAAAATACCAGCGAAGTTTCCTGCCAGAGTGTTTTAATTAGCTAACTGGTCAAGTCCCTCAAAGATAATTTAAAATTTAATTCGAACAAATTCGCGCGGCATACCCGAAATTGCTCTGGTTTCAGGCGAGATAACCTTCGGGCGACTTGACCCGGCCGGGCCGCTCGGCCCAGGGCAACCAGAAAATCTGTTGTAAATTGGATTGCATTCACCTGATCACTTTGTTTGGATTCTCGCAAAATATCCTCCATCATCACAAAACTTTCTTCAGCTTGATTTATAAATGCTGCCATGGAATATTATAAATAAATAAATACATTTTGAGGATGTTGACGACCCGTTCACATTTATAATAAAAAACAGTCAGCATAGTCTTCATTAAGCTTTCATTTTCAACATATGTTAGCACTTCTTGAAACGTTCTTCTTGTGTGCGTGAACATCATATCTCTTTCATCTAAGAGTCAAAGGTGAGGATAGCTAGTGCAGTATGCCAATAGTTTTAGCATTCAGTTAGTAGTTGGTTTTATACGCCAGGTTTATTTACATTTCTTATTGTCATTGGAAAACTGTACTGCGGCCTCTGTCATTTTGGTACGTGGAGGGGCGGCTTATCATTTTGCCAAGCTATATTTTAGCCTTATTGTGAAGACTAACAGTATTCCTTGAATCCCTGGAAACCGAAACGACACAAGAGTTCGTCTATATTAAGAACCATATTGGTTTTAGGATAGACTTTAATTGTGCGAAACTTAAAATGGAGAACATTCAAATTATTCGAAAATGAAAAAAGAGAAGGCAATTGCTACATTTGAACTTTAGAGAGGACTAAAACTCCAACGCAACTGAGCTATGAAGCCACTGATGTTGGGAGCTGATCATTTGTGAGTTAAAATGTTCCCGTGATAAGTGAATCAATGAACGAAACGATATATGAAATGAATCTCATATTGAAATGCGGATATGAAATCAAGTAGAGCCACGATCCTCGCAGTTATTAGCAATTGCGTAGAAAAGCCTAAAAAACTTAGGACTTCAACGGGGCTTAAACCCGTGACCTCGCGATACTGGGTCGACGCTCTTACCAACTGAGCTATGAAGCTACTGACGTTGGGAGCTGGTCATTTGTGGGTTGAAATGTTCTAAATTTTTCAGGCTTCTCTACGCAATTGCCCAAATTGCGTTTATAACTGCGAGAAAGGTAATTTAACTTGATTTCATATCCGCAGTTTAATGTATGATTCATTCATGTATCATTTTGTTCATTTACATGATCACTCATAGTTTAAAAAAAACTACCCGTATACCCATACCTCAAATCTTTTTTGTTAAATTTATCGATTCTTCCAAGATGTTTGATGTTAAATGCTGCATCTCCTCCCTCCAATCTCGTACCCAGAGTCCCCGGCCTTTTTGGTCAGCGGGTGACCGCAAGTAGAGACTCTGGGATAATGGACTCCATTTTCCAGAAAACGTGGATTCCGGTCTTATTGCGCATGCTTGAGTTTAAACGGAAACAGAAAAAGAAACAGTTAATCAGTAGAAATGGTGGGTTGAGAGTGTATAAAAGAAACTGGAGAAATGATCATTGGCTTGCTGTAAGAGGAAACTTCTGACGCTTTCGGTAAGTGTAGTTTTATTGTTTCAGCGTGCATTCCATCGTGCAGAATACCATCGTGCAAGCAACACGATCGAAAACGTTTTGTGGAATTGACAACAATGTCCTCTTCTACAACAACTTTATGTTTCCGTAATTCTGAATGGCTTCGACAAGACCTTCCACGGATTTCCTCCCAAAGACACTGATGTCATGTTTTCCAGCGGTACATTTGCAACAGCAACAGTAACCAGTTTTTAGCAGCGTGGGAAAATTCCCGTTCGGTATTAGACATAATTCAAACCCCGTCATTTTTTTATTTTTGTGATTTATATATTTTTGAGGTAGAAAAAACAAAGGGTACTGAAACTAGTTTAGGTTTTGAATCTTCCTCCAAATTCGAGTCCATTATCCCAGAGTCTCTCCGGTTGCTTACCCGCTGACCAAAAAGCCCGAGGACTCTGGGTACGAGATTGCTGTCCTCCCACACCTTGATGGCATAACTGAATAATGACACGATCAAACTATTGTACAATGGTAATAATTTTACTCGGCTGTTCCGCCTAAAAGCAAAACAAGACTGAAACGATCGGAGTCGTACCTGCATCTTGGTGGCTTCCATTTTCTATGTGCTTTTAACCTGGGGAAGCTTGGGAGGACTGTGCTGTGCCTGCTCCCAATGTATTTTGCCTGTGCTCAATACGAAACTGGGCTTCTTTGTTGTGCCTGTCCCTATTTGAAAGTGAATTTATATTCTGAAGCCTCTTAGTTATACAAACCAAACTACATGTTTCGGCAAATATCAACAGGCGTTCGTTCACAAGCCAACGAACCAACGGTAACGCTGCGAATTAAGTGAGGTGGCGCTGATCGCATGTTCAGTTTATACTAACAGGTTTGCAAATAGCAGTTCTGATTGGTTGAAAATATGGCCAATCAGACAATCTCTTACCAGCACTTGGCCCCTTCAATCTGATTACTGTGCTATGTGGTGTCATCGCTGAGAAGTCCATTCAGAATATTACGCCAAGCCGACCACATTCAGGTGAAGGAACAACAACGGGAACGCTATGCCCTACTCTTTTCGAATAGTGTCAGATAACGTCCCACAGATTTTATGGACAATTGTTTGGGAGACGGGTCCTACGGTTTACAGTCCTTTATCCAAGAAGACTTCAAAGTGTAACCATTTGCAGAAGTAATTACAAAGGCATCACATTCTCCTCAATTATTTAAAAACCCTGAGTGTTGGTCTGACCACCCACAACCTTCTGATACTCAATCAACTGAGCCAACCGGTCAGCGGTATTGAAAAATCACAAATAACATTTGCGATACCACTGTCATAATTCGATTGAAATTGAAAAGGAAATTTTCGACACACGATTCAAAAACTCCTTACTTCAAAAATACATCTATAGAATTAAGGCTCAGCAATTGCAACTAAAGAAGCAATTTTCCTTAAATTTGTGTTTCATCAGAGTGGAAGCTTGCAACTCCGAGAACAGCATTCTTCAACAGAAGGTCGATTCGCTAGAAACAACAGTAAGGTATAACTTATAAAAAAATCATATATATTTACTGGGTTAGCTCTAGTAGACTGTAGTTATGATTTCCTCTCAAATAGCGCTGTCAACACATCAGTTAGTTAACTACGGATACAAATTGATGTAACGACGTCTTAACTCTCTGTCGAGTTCCTTGTTGCTTCTTGAGCATGGATCTCAGTAGGGGTATCGAATGGTCTTTGCGAGCATTTGCAAGCATGCGAGCAGTGTGTTTATTTTTGCGAGCTCGAGCAGTTATCAATTTTTTCTTGCGAGCAGCGAGCACTTTAAAAAAATACAGATGGCGAGCAGCGAGCACTTCGAGTAGTTCGTAAATTTTCCACTAGCCGGAATTTGCGCCAAGTAATAGCTAATAATCTCGCTGACACCTCCAAAACAGAGCAATAGGTGCAAAGCCAAGGCGGTTCAACCAATCCCAGCAGCTTACAGCCAATTGTCCTCTGCTTGATGACAAATTACGTCACGTAGCTTCACGTGAGTCATTGGGTGAACGCTCAAGAACAACAAGAGCTCTCAAATCTCTCAGGGAGATCTACTAGATCCAAAGCCCGCGATCTAAAGGTTTTCATCTCTGTCTAACCCGACGCTAAAATGGAAGGTGTGGCATTTTGCTTATATAGTTATAACGTTACATTCAGTCTCCCAAGCATTTTGGTCTTCAGTTTCAATTATTGGCCAACTGGTTTCCTGCTGATTGACTGAAAAAGATTCAACGCAATGAAGGGTTATTTATTTGGAGGCTTCTCGAATCTAACCAATTACAGCCCTACAGATCAGCTGACAAGCTTTAGTACTAGCTCTGAAGGTCAAAGAGTACTGAAATTTCGAGCATTCGAGCACATTTTAACGAGATTCCGAGCATGCGAGCACTTTCAGAAATTTTGCGAGCACCCGTGTAATTTTTGCGAGCAATTCGAGCAAAGTCCAAATTTTGCGAGCACGGGCAAACAGCATCGACTGTATTGAAACTTGAATCGATTTCGAATTAGCCTGTTCCAGGCTCCCAGATAGTCGGGAAAACGAAAACAACTGCGTGAGAAAAGCGAGTGGGGGCTTGGGTCGAGGCGCCTCGACTCAAGCCCCCTCTCATTTTTCGCACGCACTTTTTTTCTCTTTCCCTACCATATGGGAGCCTGGAACAGGCTAATCTCGAATCGGTTTAAAGCGTCGGGCGTGCCACCCTCTTTCAACAATCAACAGTATGCGCGTGCGCAGTTATCGGTCTCTCAATGACGTATCCATGTCCGCATCCATAGTAACAACCACGGGCTGAATACCAGACCCCTGCGTATTAAGCTTTTTTGAATCAAACGTGGATGATGTGTTGAAACTGTTTGCCGACCCCAGCAGTTAACAGTGTTCAACAAAATTGAATGGATGTTGAAGCAAATTTTTTAAGGCGTTCGGATTGGAGTGTAAACAAAGTTAGCTACAGATTCTTTGGTACACCACCAAATTATTCAATATTTATTGTCCTGAACATCAACGGGGATAAATTATTGTTAGAGACTACGTATCGAACCATACATTCTTGCCCTAAGTTTTGGTCTCTCTGCGAAGTTGATTTGTCAATGCTTACACAAATGTTTTCAAACTAGTCTTGACCGGATGACAACTAGACTGATTTGTGCACATTTCTTTGTAGGGCATTGTTAACCGAACTTAACAGGTTACGGAAAGTATCTTTGGAGAGAGAAACTGGCAAAAAGAAAGCATCCCAAACGAAAAGTATTGGAACTCAAACAGGGACGTGTCTGAAATGGTAAGGGAGACATGTAAAATCAAACGTCAAGTGCGATTTCAAATTTACTGTTATATTTGATCACATCCTTCGTTCTTTGCAATGGCTATATCCAGTATATCCAGGAGCACCCAACGAATCTGTTCCTCACATTATCTGTTCCCCAGAGGAATCTTACTGGCTGGCAAAAATACAGGTGTTTCGATGAGCTGGCTGGGAAATTTATTATTGATAGAGGTTTTGCCTGGGAATTACTGACTTTTTCTAGCATTTCAACCCGAGCTGGCCGTAGAAACTCTGAAGACTGAGGACGACTAAAAAAAAAAAAAAAAAAAGAACCCCTTGCCTCTTCCAGAGAGTAGTCACAAACATACGACGGCTGGTCAGAGTGATTGCGCTTGCTGAGAAATCCTGTTTTGTCCCGGTTTCGTTCGGTCGTTTTCGATCGAGGGATTTGAAAGCGCGCGGAATTCCTGGCTGGGAAATAAATTAGATCAGCTGGCTGGGAAACCAGCCAATTTTATCTAGCTGGCTGGGAAATTTCTTGTGTGTCTTGCTGGGAAAAAGGAACAGATAATGTTTTCCCAGCAACACTGAAAAACACCTGAAAATGCCTTAATAACATTTATTTTCATTAACTGGGGTATAATAATAGATTTTACAACAAATTGGTCGTTGGGTGCCCCTGTATATCCATAGTCGAAATTCCAGCAGATAATTTGCCTTGTTTGCCCAAAGTTTGTCCCTGAAAAATTGTGTCTTTCATATTGATAAAACGGCATTTCTAACTGGGAAAAATGTTTTGTCTCACTTTCGTAAAAAATCAGCGTTCAGTTGCATTCAAAAGCCGATTAACACTATTTCACGATTCATTACCAACCAAGTTTGAGTTTTGTCCATCAAAAAAGTCTTCAACAATCTAATTTTGTGCTAAAGGAAAACAAAAAAAGTCTAACCCAAAATTGAAGGATAAGAATCTTGTGGAAACATTTTCAATCGTGAAATACACAGAAAGAAAACTTTTCACTAATCCAGGATATCTAGCCAAATCGATCTTTGAAAAACTAAGCCCAGTAAAATTACACCCACCACTAAAAGCAAACTCTAAATGGAAGTTAATAGCGTTATTTGTTGACTCCGTGCACAATTGTCACTGGGAAGGTTGTCATTCGTACACTTCGTGTCGCGAGTTTGTTGTGAAGTTAATATTAGAGGACTTTGTGCAATAGAACTCTTAACTACAAACATCTACCGTAGATATGTTACCCTAGATGAAAATTGCCGGTTTTACCACACACAGAATGAAGAGCTCTTGGTTTAGGACCTCCGTTTCAGCATCATAACACTTTCAAATTATGTAGTAAAAATTTCAAAAGGTATTTGCTCGTTTATTCTACTTAGTCATATGAAAAAAGAAGCAATATACAGAGAACAAAGTCTCGCTGGACTACAGAAAGCATTCAGAGAAAACACCAAACCCTATATGGAACGTTTCAACGGAATGAGGATAAAACCACGTGATTAGGGTCGTCGCGTGACCCCAGTGGGAAGAAACGGTGGCCAAACCAGGACAACAGGTTTCAGAACAAGTTCTGTACCAAGAGAATCAAGACAGGAGGCGACCTGCCTTGGGTGCAGGTATCTCAGTCGTAAGCTGGCGGAAAGAGACTAAGTTAGTCTTAGTGCAAAACTGGCTTAACTGGTCAAGAAAGAAAGAGACGTAATGCGTTGTATGAGCTGACTTCTCCGGGCCGACGTAGCAACAGTACAATATTTTGAGACTGTTGCCTTGTTGTCGCTTGAGAAAACAGACCCCACCAACTCCTCTGTATTTTACTTGCTCATGTTCGTCATTAAGTGTTCTTTTAATTGTTGGATACGTCGAGCGTTTCTGAACGCATCTGCGGCTTTGCATAGAGCAGTAGCATTAATGGAATTGCAAAAGGCCAGTTTCGTGTTCTTTTAGTTGGATAGAGCGAACATGGAATGGAGGCTAGGACAGGGGAGGTAATAAATTGAATTTCCTTGCTTCTTTCAAGTCCAACCGCGAGAATACCAAAATTCTCATGAGACGGAAAGAAATTAAGATACTCAGTTAAGAACTGAAATATAAATGATGTAACCGATCATCAATCAGACGCTTTGACAGCGGATTTGAAGATATTCGTTTTATATATTAGTCCTTAGAGTCTTAAATTAGTAGGCCAAATATAATTGGTGTTCAATTGTGAACATATGCATTTTAAAACGGCCATAGAAGATTTTGGAGAAGTGACATTTCGAAACCAGAACTTGAAAGCTCGCAAGAAGCAATAAGTATATTGCATCCTCGTTATACTAAGCAAGAAACATACTATTTCATTTTAAATTATTGTCATGGTTAGTACTTTCGTATGCTTGCGCGGTTAACATCAAATAATGTTAGTACGCTTATCGTATACGTACCAACTGTTTTGTTATTACATGTAAAAATAATTTCAAGGTTGAGACGTTGACTTGTTTACGGGAAACTCGAATGAAATAAATGTATGTGCATGTTACGGGTTAAATTTAAGTTTAGGTTATTTTTAATTTAATCTATAGGTTGGTTTTTTCAACCCAAGCCAAATTTTTTTCAACCTAGGTTATTATGAACTGTCCAAAAGAGAGTTTTCCCTTTTTGGGGGATGTAGTGAAAAAATGGGACCTGCATTTTTAGGGGGGATAAAAAAGAAAAGAATGAAAAAAGAGAGATTAATTAAATTCCTCCTCCATCTTTCTCTTGTCTTCCGTTCTTCTTCCACATACCGTCCCACCCTTCCCTTGTGCTGATCTTACATTACTACCAACGGACTGTGCCACTTACACGCACATGACGTAAAGTGAGACTTAATAGCTCATCCACAGTTATATGGCCGCCGATAGAATTTTATGAAAAAGTTAAAAGGGGTGGCTAAATTTATCTGAAGAGTGAAATGCTCTGAGTCTCCAGTGCAACAAAAGCAAAAATTGTTTGCAAGAAGTGCCTGTGGGCTCTGAATTCTGAAGGACAAATCGTCAAATATTGCACGAAGTTTATTTATGTTGCTATGCAAAATACACCAGGAACAACGCATCATTTCTAGTCATAATAACAAACCGATTTTCGATTTTCGTAAAATAACCTGTAACTGTTGTAAGGAGCATACCGTCAGTGCAAATGGTTCTCTTCATGTTGAAAATCATCACTCATAGTATTCGCAGCTATTTTCTCTCAGTTACAAGGAAACATCAGACCTTGCTAGAACACTAGAACGTCTATTCTGGATGGTGCGATTTCGGTCAAAGTTTTAATCTGACAAAGGAAAATAATTTGTGAGTAAAGTGATGACGGACTTTTGCCGCAAACACAACGTTCGCACTGTGAGAAAATTGGGTGGTGGCACGGGTAAATAGAACAAAGAAAGATAACGTTAATTGCAGTTTAATTAAAGAGAAGAACTTGTCGCCAAACCACTGGTGTCACTATCTTGGAAAAACCGCTTGTAAGAAAAGCATAACCATTCACAGAACAATTGCCAAAATGCCGTATGAAGCGGTTTTCGGAATCTCTCAGAGTAAAGAAATCAAAAGGCCACAAATACGTGGACAAGTCACAGCTACATCAAATACAGAATACGAAAATGGGCAATAATTTGAAAAGGTGGATGAGCCCGACAGGCATTGAAGGGAAGCGGTGTCTAACACTTGCAAACTGCAGACCGCGGACAGCAGAATAACCCTAAATCACAGTTATTGAAAGTTAACCGTTATAAAATGGGTATTTAGACTTAAAATACTCCTTATCAGCTCTATTTGTGAGGAAGTCTGCAGTTATCCTACACCTGAAGGGGAAGAACAAAAAGAAGACTGAAGTTCGAACTTAAGCAGTTATGAGGGGCTGAACATTAATAAAATGGAAAAGTAAACGCCCCTTCGTCCAAATGTGCTACTTGCTGAAATTGTAGAGCTTGAAAGGGACTGTGCCAAAACAATCACAACGTTTGGATTTATCAATACAAACAGACTCAGCAAAATAAAAAAAACCCAAATATATTATTTGATGATTCAATAGAATAACACTTACTTACTGACTTTTCAATAGTTTTGTTTTCATTTACTTTTTTTATTATGAATTCGAAGTAAGCAAAAGATAGAGCAAATAACTAAGCAAATTAAAAATCAACGATACATTATGTATGTTTCAGTTCTTTTATTCCTTTGAAGATAATTCAATATGGTTGCCCTCTGCCCTCCGAAAGAGATTCTTTAATTTTGAACACTGTCCTTTTAAAAAGCTCTGAGATAGAAAAGTAGAGTGGATTATTATGCACAGTATGCCTAGCCCCAACCTTAATGCTAACCATTTAAAATCAGTGCTTAGACTTAACAACCATTTATACCATTAATTTTTATACTATTTACACCAAGTTCATCCACTCACCTCCAGAACCGATTTACTTGCAAAGATACGTATACTTTCGAATAACTGTTGGATTTTCATTTATCTTTGCTTCTTGCAATTTCAACTGAAGTTGAAACAAGATGACCTGAGATCAATTTTAAACTGCAACGTATGTATTTGAAATGCGGGTTGCAGACGAAAGAGTGAAGTGATCTTTTCACTTGACTGGACAATTTGAGCAATTGTTCCTTATAGGGTGTTTTAATGTGACGTCACGGCGGCCATGTTGGTGTCCCTAAACAAAGGAACGGCGGCGATGATGTTGGTGTAGCAAACTATCAAGTGGAAAAACAAGGTTACTGATCACGCGAACGAAAACACTCTATACACCCTTGTAATAAGTCTAATATATGCCATTTTTCTCTAATGACGGGCGAACTCTTGCTTTCAAATTTTATTTAGAAATGTACAAAGGCCTAAAACTTTTCTGATTTCTTTTCTTGTTTGAAGCCTTTGTACATTTCTGAATAAATTTTAAAAGCATGAGTTTGACGTCATTAGCGGAAAACGGCATATATCAGACTTATTAAAAGGGTTTATTATATGGCTCTGTCTCACGAGGACGGGGAACTACAAAATTCACGAATTTGATTGGCTAAAATCGATATTGACCGCGGTCTAGATTTTCCCATCTAGACCGGCATCTAGACCGGCAATGTTTTGCGGTGAAAAGATGCAAACTAAAATGCAAAAATATTGAGTATTTTCTTCTACCAATATTTATTTATGGAAGTGCCAAACAGCATGATGACAAAAGAGAGGATGACGAGCAAAGTTTGACAGAATTAAGTTCAGCTCATCGCCACTCATCACCCTTCTCAAGCAAAATGTCAGTTGGTAAAAACCAATTACATTAAACGAATTAAATTGTTCTTGTTTGCCATATAATAAACATCTTATTAACCGAGCTTAGTCAGTCTGTATGGGAGAATCTTGACCTCGGGCGTGTACAGACCTCACTGCGTTCGGTCTGTACTCACGACCTCGGTCAAGATTCTCCCATACAGACTGACTAAGCTCGGTTAATAAGAGCTAAGTATAGACCTGAATATTCAGGTTGCTTGAACGGAATTTTCAAATCCAGACACCCTGCGATGCTGGTGTCTATATATAAGAGGCGATGGCTCAAAAAGTGTCCAGATAAGTGTGAGATCAGATTGCTCTTTCGGTAACTCCACTACTTCTGGGGCCTGTTGCTCTGATCAGCTCTGCTCTGGTTAGCGCTAACTGTTGATTAAAGTGGTGCTACTATGATCCAAAAATAATTTTCGTTTTTTCTTCAGATTTTGATAGCGTGTTCGCTTAACACCTGACTGGCAAAATTTTGAGCTTTGATTTTTATCCAAAGGCTGTTTATTTTGAGTGTAAGGTTTGGATTTCACGGTCCGCCATTACTCACGTTCAAAACTGACCGATTGGAAATCAGAGGGTTGGATCTAGGGAAAAATGACGTCATTTACTCAGTAGCTTAAAATTTCAGCGTGTAAACGCAACTTATTATGTATGCAAAACACGAGTTTAAAAATCTGAAAGCCCGAAACTCCCGTGCTTCATATTAATTCACCCGCGTACACATGCATAGCACACTTAAAGCAGTAAGTCTACGACGCCATTTTCTCCTCGACCAAGCTCTCTCAAGGTTTTAAAGTTAGTAATGGCGCACCAATAAATGACAAAATAAAATAAAAAAACAGGTGTCCTTTTAAGAAAAGTGTAAACAACCTGTCAGCACCAAATTTCACCCGTGCCGAACCAAAATTCTTACCCGTGCTGGGACCTTCGGCGAGGTAGTCCGAGCAAGGGTAAAAGTGGTACGGGTGCTGAAAAAATAGGCACGGTTCGGATAGAACAAGTAGTGTAAACACTTTAAAGGGCCAAATTTGAACCTTAATTCATATAGGCTAGCGGTGTTTTTGCGTATATTTCAAGATGGCTGCTCATTCTCCACCAAAATCACGCGGACGTTCTTGATTATAATTGAACTGCGCATGTTTACAAGATAACTTACCCAGGCCCAAAAATTTTGGCACGGTATTTTTGATACGGTAAAAATGATGTAATGTAAACAAAGTTTGCCGAGCTCTTTTTAGGCACCCGTGCGAATTTCACACGAGCCGTGCCGAAAATTGTCTGTAGTGTAAACCGGGCTATAGTTTTGAAATCGAAACAAAGAGAAGAACTGTTTTTTTTTCGGTCGTAGTAGCACTTTAAATAAGAGGTATCAAACCCTATTAATTGCACTGGAGCACTAATTGGAGACACTGTAAACTGAGGTCAACAAATTAACACAAAATGAAATCAAATGTTAGTTTTTGAGGAGGGGGGAAAACCGGAGTACCCGGGGAAAGACCTCCCGCAGCAGGGGCCTGTTTCTCAAACGTCCCGAAAAATTTTCGGTCCCGAAAAGCCATTTGTTAAACAACGATCCGCTTATTATAGAAGGCTGGTGCTTTGGCAGGTTTTCAAGTTAGAGAAGGAAAAAGGAATGGTGAGGTTTCATGTTTGAAAGCACGTTCGTTTTTGAGATACACTGGGATTTGTGGCACCCGAAATAGCCCCGAAAATTCTCGGATCTTTTGAGAAACGAACGCCAGAGTAGAGAACCAACCACCCTGCACCCCAGAACAGAGAAAATAATCGTGAATCTCCCCGTCTCTATTTTTCCTTCCAAACCGTTCAGCATACTTAAGCCCAGTTACAGAAAACTTCGTTCACATTGTACATCAATAGGAGCTGACATTGACATCATGAGAGAGATGAAATAATAGCGAAATACTAAAGAAAGCACTGTTATATTTTAAAGTGAGATATGTTGCTACTTTTGCCATCTCTGTTTGCTTTTGAGCTTGCAACGGTGACTACACCCTTTTTGCTTCTGAAAAAGAGATTTAATTTAACCATGAAAGACAGAATATGCAAAGTCTGGATAACAGTGTTTTCAAGAGCGACTGGTTTATTTTATAGTTTATTTTATAGTTAGTAAACACAGTTTATTAATCTCTCTAGTCTATAAAATGACTCAGTTTAAGTTCACGCAGGATTTAATCTCTAAAGTCTGCTCATAACTTTCTTCACCTTTAACTGACGTTGACAGAATGTTTTGTTGGCTTTCTTGTACTTCCCGGAACAGCATTTACGACCAGCTTTTTAATGTCGCTATCGATCACTAGACTCCAGAAAACGAGTTTGTTTTTTTTCCATGTAAAATGAAAACTCTTCTGCTGTTTTTTTTCCGCGGGCTTTGTTTCTTTTCAACGGAAATGATCTCTACAGCATTTCTCAGGGCAAATATCTACCCAAACAGGGGTTATTAGTGATACCCGTCCTGTGAGTTTGCACCACGTGACGTAAATGAGCCAATTAAATCGCCCGAAAATTAATGTGTGGGTAATTAATTAGAGATGCGGTAGTCTCAAGACAAGTTAAAAAGGAAACAGTTCACTTCTGGTTGCAACTTGTCTTCATACAGGCACATTTTACATTGCTAAATATCTTTTCTCCATTAAGGCCTGTCCAAACGTTCGCAACATTTCAACGCAACATCTTGCAACATTGTTGGGCATAACATGTTGCTTCAGTTTGGCCACCCTGTTTCGATATGTTGTGATATGTTGCGACATGTTGGATGATGTTGAATTAAATAATTTTGAAAAATGTAAAATTTTCCGAGCAACATTTTGATGGTTGCACGGTGTTGTACTCGTTTGGCAACATTGTTGCACTAGGGCATGCCCGCTTGGTCCACTTGTTGCGCGCCAGGGGCCTGGGGCACATAAACGTTGAACATGTTGCGTTGAAAATGTATGTTGCGTGCGTTTGGCCAGCCTGTTAGAGATGATTAGTGTAATATATAGATTTAGCCAAGCCTTAAACGGAGCTCCCGTTTCTAACCCCATAGAGCAATATAGTGCACATAGAAATAATTATGCCTCTACATAAAGTACAAAACTAATCGTCATTACTGTACACAGTTTAAAGTAATTAAACAGATCAAACACTTCTGAGCTGACAGCAGTAAACAAACAACCTTGCAAACAATAACCAAAAATTTTAATCAACAACTAAAACTGAAATTACATGCACAGTAATCTCTTTCACAACATTTTCCGTTTGACTGACAATCTTTACTCCCTCTCTCTTCAGTTTAGAACAACAGCAAAAATCTTACTAATTAAAACGTCAACCTAAAGTAAATTCGTGTACTCGACTGCAATTTCACAGTCAAGCAAAGCAGCTCACAACTGGATATCCGTTTCACACAAAAAGCCTATATATGTGATTTTTGAAATGTATCAGAATCTCTGTCAACACGGAATTGTAAACGTTTTCATGCCTCCTTTGTTATTTAGTGAGTTTTACAAAATATGTGAGGCAGCGAGGCATATATTAAGAAGGTAAAAATACGTGAAAGCTAACCGTTGTAAATAAGTGTTTTGTCTCTCTCTCGGTTTCTCTCAGCTTTACGCACAGGCAGACCACCCTCTGTTAGTGGAGGGCCCTTCCTTGAATCTGAGCATCGATCTTTTGTTACTTCTAGAAGAAATACAGATGCACAATACGGTGGCCACAATTTGTTCCAATACGCAGAATTTAAAGCAAATGATTCAATAAAAAAACACTCACGTTTTCGGCACAACGTCAGAGCCCGCCATTTCACGTTGTAGAGAAAGGCCGAAGGCAGACCAAGAACCACCCATTTATGATTTTGATTTCCGCTCGCCGTCACAGAGGTTTACCGTCTTCCTATCGTAAGGTCCCTAAAGACGTGACAGCGGCGACGAGGATGGGATTCAAGAAATTATGACTGCTATTGGGAAGATAGAGAGTTTTGATGACACAAAAGAGAACTGGGAAACCTATGTGGAACGAGTAGAACAATTTTTCTTGGCGAACGACATCGATGATGACCATAAAGTGCCAACTTTGTTAAGCTTGATCGGCGGGAAAACCTACACTCTGCTGAGGGATCTTCTTGCACCGGAGAATCCAGCTTCAAGGTCCTTTCAACAGATACTTACTACGCTACAGGAGCATTTGAGCCCGAAACCCTTGGAAATTGCGGAAATATTTCGTTTCTACAAGAGAAACCAACATGAAGGAGAGAGCATTTTGTCTTACGTGGCCGAGCTTAGGAAGCTTGCGACACACTGCAATTTTGGCGGAAATCTAAACGAAGCGCTACGAGACAGACTGGTCTGTGGACTTCGGAATATGTAGATCCAAAAGCGATTGCTGTCAGAAGCCAAACGTAACTGAAGTACTCCAAAGCTGTGGAGATTGCTGTAGCAATGGAAACTGCCATCCGCGATGCTTCAGAATTACAAAGTGATCTCAACCCAGTCCCTCACGTTGACAAGTTGACTGAAAGCCACAAAACAACACGAGCGAAAGAGGCGGCCACCCAGGCCACCCCCTATTGCTACCGCTGTGGTGGAAACACACACATGGCACACAACTGTTTCTACAAGGACCAGACTTGCCACCACTGTGGGAAACAAGGCCATATCCAGCGAGTTTGTACCCTGAGGTACATGCTGTTGAGGTTGATGTTGATGTTGATGCTTATGAAGTCATCTTACCCACTTTCGAGGTACACAATGAGAGGAAACAGAGCAATGATATTATCTGGGTTGATTTGGATGTTGATGGTAAACCCCTTAAGATGGAACTGGACACAGGTTCGGCTGTGTCGATCATCTCGTTTGACCTCTACCAACAGACATTTAACAGGCTTCCCTTGCACAAAACTGGACTGTTTTTGAAAACCTACACTAGGGAAAACATTATGCCAGTGGGAGTGCTTAAAGTACCCGTGGATTACCGAAAACCAAGGGAGAATTGCTGGACCAGTATGTCGTCAAGAACAAGGGTCTTGTTCTAATGGGAAGAAATTGGCTGCGCAAGCTACGCATAGACTGGTTTTCTATCAAGTCGCTGCAGGCTTCACTAGCTACCTCAAGTCCTGTGGAGCGTTTGGATGTTATGCTAGACAAGTACTCAGATGTCTTTGAAGATAAACTGGGCACATTTACTTCAGCCAAAGCGAAGTTAAGGAAGACAGCCAAGCACACTTCCTCAAAGCAAGACCAATGCCTTATGCATTAGAGCCGAAGGTGGAGGAAGAACTGCGGAGACTCTAGAATGAAGGTATTCTCACTAAAGTGGAGTGGAGTGAATGGGCCACACCGATTGTTCCTGTCCCCAAGAAAGATGGTTCCGTCAGACTTTGCGGTGATTACAAGGTCACAGTGAATCCAGAACTACAAGCAGAGCAGTACCCTCTACCTCGCATTGAAGACATTTTTGCAAACTTTGCTGGTGGGCAGAAATTCTCTAAAGATTGACCTCCGTCACGCAAATCACCAATTAAAGATAGAAGAAGATTCAAAGAAATACCTCACCATCAACACCCACATGGAACTGTTTCAGTACAACCGACTAGTGTTTGGCATCACCTCTGCACCTGCTTTTTGGCAGCGCACCATTGATCAAGTGTTAGAAGGAACGTCTGGAACAAGCTGTATCCTTGATGATATGATCATCACTGGAAAGAATGATGAAGAGCATCTTGCTAACCTGGAAGAACTGTTACGTCGGTTGCAGGTTCATGGGTTAAGAGCAAACAAGACAAAGTGTGAGTTTTTCAAGGAGAAGATAACCTTCTGTGGACATGATATTGACAGTCATGGTCTCCACAAGTCACCAGAGAAAGTGGAAGCAGTTTGGAAAGCATCTCGCCCATGCAGTGTAGCTGAAATGAGGTCGTTCCTGGGGCTAGTCAATTATTACAACAGATTCTTGCCCAATCGGTCAACAATAGTGCACCCTTTGAACCAGTTGTTAGAGAACAACCATCAATGGGAATGGACGGAACAATGCGAAACAGCATTCCACAATGTGAAAGTAATGATCACCTCAGAGCAAGTATCAACACATTATGACCCCAGTCTGCCGCTGAGGCTTGCTTGTGATGCATCCCCTGTGGGAATTGGTGCCGTGCTATCTCACGTGATGAATGATGGGTCTGAGCGACCCATTACATTTGCTTGCAGGACACTCACGAAAACTGAGCAAGGTTATGCGCAAATTGACAAAGAAGCTTTGGCGATAATCTGGGGAGTCAAGACGTTCCATATGTATTTGTTTGGCCGATCTTTCACACTGTTCACGGATCCTCAGCCACTAACATCCATCTTTCATCCACACAAGAGTATTCCAGTGGTTACGGCAGCCCGAATTCAGAGATATGCATTATTTCTGGCTGGCTATGACTACAAAATCGAGTACAAGAACACTAAAGTGCATAGCAATGCAGATAGCCTTTCCCGGCTGCCACTGAAAACCGAAGAGAGAGCAGAAGAAGTTGTGGATCCGGTGAATGTTTTCAATATGATGCAGTTTGAGCCATTACCAGTCACAGTTGACAACGTCCGAAGAGAAACCCAAAGGGACCCTGTACTGAGTCAAGTACATGAGATTGTGACTAAAGGATGGCTAAGCAGCCATGTTCCGGTACTCGACCGCTTCTACGCTCGCAGTACATTCAGGCTGTTTGATGCGGGGAATCAGAGTCATAGTGCCCCCAAAACTTGGTCCACAAGTGTTTGTAGAACTTTATCAAGGACATATAGGAGTGGTGAAGATGAAGGCCCTAGCTAGAAGCTACATCTGGTGGCCAGAAATCGACAAGGAAAATGAAGAAACCGCAAGGACATGCTCCGGATGCCAGGTAATGCAGGTTGAACCTAGTACAGCACCTGTACACCCATGGGAATGGCCATCGTCGCCTTGGCAGCGAATCCATATTGATTTCGCCGGGCCCTTCCTTGGCTGCATGTTTTTGATTGCCGTGGATGCTCATTCTAGATGGTTGGAAGTAGAGAAAATGGACACCACGACCTCAACGAAAACCGTGGAGAAATTGCAGAACTTATTTGCTAGATATGGCATGCTGTCCCAGTTAGTGAGTGACACTGAATGGTCCACAGTTTAAATCTGAAGAGTTTCAGATGTTCCTCAATAGAAATGGAATCAAACATCTGACATCAGCTCCATACCATCCTGGCAGCAATGGTCTAGCCGAGCGTTGTGTACAGAGTTTCAAATCAGCCATGAAAAGTGAAACAGAAGTAAAACCATTGAACATTAAGCTGGCAAGGTTCTTGCTAGCTTACAGGAATACCCCCCATTCAACGACTGGAGAAGCGCCATCTCAGCTTCTTTTGGGGAGACGATTACGGATTCGACTGGACTTGCTGAAACCCAATCTCCGCTTGAAGATAAGCAACCGCCAGATAGACCAAACTGTCACGAAGGGTGTGGTGCTGCAACCAGATAATTTTCCATCGGTCAGACAGTGATAGCACGGAATTACACAGGGAGTAATTGGTGGACTTGGCCCACTCTCTTACGACGTCGAAGTCAATCCTGGCTTAGTGTGGCGTCGACACACAGACCAACTGAGGGATACCGGAATTCCAGTGACAACAAGCGGTGGGCCCAGCTGTTACCCAGACATCAGAACATCCAATCCAGATTGAGAGTCGTGGGGACCCAGTGACCGATGCCAGTGAGCAGACAACAGCCAGCCACGTGGAGACTGATGTTCCGCCACCAAGTCCAGTGGCTGACCTTGCAGCTAGCAGTCCACCAAATTTTAGTGAGCCTGTGACTGACCCTGTTCCTGTTAGACGATATCCGGTCCGACTGCGGAAGCCCCCAGCTAGGTGGCATCATACACCACAAGCCATTTTAGAAACATCACTGCCAAGCCGGCCACTTCTGCTGGAGAGAACAGGACACTGCATACATGGACGTCTTGGGAAACATTCTCCCGTTTGTATTTCATCAAAACTATTTTAATTACTGCCCTTGGATTTATTTACACATGTGCAATCGGAAAAAGCGCAGAACGACAGAAACTGCAAATGAGTCAACCTTGATGTTGTTATCGCTGTGCGGGCAGCACTAAAAGCAGGAATCGGGATCCGGAATCCAGAATCCGCAATCCGGAAACCAGAAACTAGGATTATCCACAATCCGCGAGAATTGTAATAACTTATCCACTGGATAACTCAATTTGTTTTGCTAGTGTTTATCCGCTGGATAGTGATTTATGCGGTGAATAGCGTTATCCACCTTTTGCAGAATAGGAACCTGGTTTCCAGTGCATCTTTTACATTTACATTTACATGTATTAGGTCGGTAAAAACCGTTCGGTTATCACACCAACCATAAAAAAAAAACAAATATCAATATATAAAATGATGATTTAAAAATTTAAATAAAGAAAACTATATCAAACTAAATATAACTATTATTTAAGAAAAGCTGTTAACCTATATTTGAAGGTTTCAAAGGAGGATGATGAAACAATAGCCTCAGGGAGGCAGTTCCAGTCCGTTATAGTTTTTGGAAAAAACGAAAATTTAAAAACGTCTATATTTGCATATGGCACGTGAAATTTAAATTGATGGGTTCCCCTCGTGCGACTCTCAGGATGTTGAATCAAATATTTTCGGGTATCGAATTCAATAAGACCATGAGTTAGTTTATACATAAGTGTTAATCTAGCCTGCCTTCTTCTCGTTTCCAGCGTGGCCCACCCTAAGTCTTTAATCATGTCCGTAACACTAGCATATCTATCATAATTCTGTGAGCAAAACCGTGCTGCTTTACGTTGAACCATTTCCAGAGCACTGATATCTTTCTTTAAAAACGGGTCCCAAGCCGCACTTGCATATTCCAGCTTCGGTCGTACTAGGGATGTATATGCAATTTCTTTTACTTTCTTTGGGCAATTCCAAAGGTTGCGTTGTATTGTACCCAGTGATTTGCTTGCTTTAGCTACTGTTATAGAAACATGGGCTGACCACTTGAGCTTGTTACTGATGGTGACCCCAAGTGATGAGAAGGTATCAACCTGTTCCAGCTCTACACCACAGAAGACATATTTTCTCTGGGGTGGATTGTTCTTATGTGAGATGGTAACAATTTAACATTTGGAAGGATTGAACTCCATTTGCCAGTGATACTGCAAGGATTCTAACCTGCGTAGGTCAGATTGAAGAAGGTAATAGTCCGCATCGCTAGCGACAATGCCGTAAAGTAAAGCATCGTCCGCAAAGAGCCTAACTGATGATTGCACGGTATCTGATAAGTTGTTTATGTATAATAAAAAGAGCAAAGGACCGAGGACTGTACCCTGGGGTACGCCAGAAGTCACCGGACATTGACTTGATGTCTGGCCTTCACAAACAACTGATTGAAAACGTTGTGTAAGAAACGACTCTAACCAGTTTAGGAGCGAGCCTTGGATTCCATAGTATTGCAGCTTCCTTAGGAGTCGCCTATGAGGGACCTTATCGAAAGCTTTGGCGAAGTCCAAAACGGCCGCATGGATAGATGAGCTCTGGATAGTCTTTGCCATGTCGTGTAAGGTAAGAATTAGCTGCATCTCTGTGGATCTCGTTGCCCTAAAACCATGCTGACAGTCTGTTAAGATGTTATGGTGGTTTAGATGTTTCATAATAAAGCTGTGGACGATATGCTCGAGGATCTTCGATACAACACAAGTAAGAGAAATAGGTCAATAGTTAGCAGGGTCAGATTTCTTTCCCTTTCTAAAAACTGCACACACATTTGCCTCCTTCCATCTGCGGGGTGCAGTGCCACTGTCTATCGAGTCTTGAAAGACGTCAGTCAGTGTTGGAGCAACGTCTGTAGCAAGCGTTTTAAGAAACCAGGGTAGAATCTGGTCTGGACCACTGGCCTTGTTTGGATTTAACGAAGACAGCTGTTTTAAGACTCCTTGCTTTGAAATAATTCCTGGTTCTACACTTACATTACAAATAATGTCTGCGCTATTTGATAAGACAAGGTCTAAGGTGTTACTTGAGTTGCCTTGTCGCCTAGTTGGTTCCTTTACGAACTGTATTAAATTATATTCTCAGTTTAGGTTATCCGGTGGATAGCGTTATCCACCTTTTGAACAATAGACCAATTCGGCTAACTCTATGTTGTACCCAATTCAGATCCTTTAAGAATGAAACTTTTTGTTCCAAATATTTCCATATGAATGCTACATTATCATGCAAATACAATACACAAAAAATCTTAACTCCGAAATATTTGAATTGCGTACAACATTGCGTCAGCCGAATTTGTCTATCGAGGCCTGGTTGATTATCATGAAGTCTTCTAATTGGAAATTCCCGTAAATAAATGATCATAATAGAAATTTGCTTATTGACAATGTGCATGGTCAAGTTTACGTAAAAACAATACCTGAGTATCAGCCCTTCCTGAGGGGTAGGGGGTCAGGAGTTATCCAGTGGATAAGTTATTGTAATTCTCGCGAATGGTGGATAATTCTGGCTTCCGGTTTCCGGATTCCGGATTCCGGATTCCTGATTTTAGTGCTGGCCTCGCTACACCCACCCTACCCTGGAAAACCGAGTAAGGGCTGAATTTACAGAAGATTTACATTAGGTCTTGTTTTCTCGCGGGGTGGGTACGGCTACACAAAGGCTACTGTAATGGAAGCAATGGAAGTGCACAGTCCTATGATAGAAGGTAAGATGTTTTACAAAGGAGACGGTGTAAAAAAACGCCCTTGAAGTCGGGGTTGGAGTAGTAGGTTTTTTGTTGGCAAGTAAGCCGTTACCTTTGACTTGATCGAAATGCAATGTTGTTTGCACTGTATTGTTCTGACTTCCTCCATGTTTTACAAACCACTGTGAAAATCGAAATGCTGACAAACTTTACGAGCTCAGTAAGTCCATCCATTTATTTTTGGTTCTAATGAACGTTTACATAGATTAAGAGAAAGGTCGTGGAGATATGTTCACAGCAGCTTCGTAATTCATGATCAGCTGTGCGCATGAGCTTAAATTAAAATTAATACAATGTAGAGAAAATTCTTATAATAGTGATGATGAATAATTTTCGATTGCTACTTTCGAAGCTAGTTCGATTACGATCTTCAAACGTTGTGTTCGACCTTTTTCATGTAAAGATACT
>NC_090874.1:34024481-34046981 GCF_036669935.1 Montipora foliosa
TGTGTCAATAATCAGATATAGTGCAGGAATTGTCGAGTGGACTAAAGATGGACTGAGGAAATTGGATGGCAAAACCAGGAAGTTGCTGACAATATAAACAGAGCCTTCCATCTGCAAGCCGACATAGATAGACTGTATCTGAAAAGAGCAGTGAGAGGGCGTGGATTATTAAGTGCAGAAGACTGTGTGAACATTGAAGTGGGCAGTCTGTTTAAATACATTGGAGAAAGTAAGGAAAGATTACTTCGTTTCGTATCAGATGAAAATATTCTGGAGGAGGGGCCTACAAAAATAGAAGTGTCTGAAGAGAGAATGTTTAAATACAAGAACAAAGCATTACATGAGCAATTTGAAACAGCTACAGAACAAGTAAGGGACCCAGAATCCTGGGGGTGGTTAAAAAGGGGAATACTAAAAAAAGAAACTGAAGGACTGCTAACCGCTGCACAAGACCAAGCATTAAGGACGAATAGCATTAAAAACAGGATTGATAAAGAGGATGTGTCTCTGATGTGTTGGTTATGTGGAGAACAAGAAGAGACCGTAAGTCATATTGTAGCGGAATGTAAGAAATTGGCGCAAAGAGAGTATAAAATGTGGCGACATGTTAAGGTAGGCCAAGTTATCCATTGGAAACTCTGTCAGAAATTCAACATCCCATGCAAAGACAAGTGGTATGATCATGATCCTGAAGGAGTTATAGAAAACGATCAAGTAAAGATGTTATGGGACTTCCGAATTCAAACAGACCATCAAATTGAGCATAATAGAATAAGATCATGTTATGTGATAGATATCGCGTGCTCTTTTGATACAAGAGTGCTGGAAAAAGAACAAGAGAAAATGGAAAAATACCAAGAATTAAAAAGACAGATTGGGAAAATCTGGAGCTGCCGAAAAGTAATTGTCGTACCAATTGTCATTGATGCACTAGGGACAGCAACAGAAAATAAACAACACCAAAAGTGTCTCCTAGCCCTAATAGCTCTTGAAAAATGTTGGTTTATATTTGGCGTTTTTAAATGTCAGTATTATTTCAATGAAAAGAATAACTGTCCCAATTCCGTACGTGGTTCACCGTTTAGTTTACACCTGACGAAGTCACAGATATTTTCTGGAGCAATTTACTTTTGTGATTTTAATTGATTGTTTGTTTGTCAAAATGTCTCCCTCAAATTGACCTTATATATGGCTGTAGTATGGGTATGTTTTGTCCGTGTGTAGAAACAAAAGCTTGTAATTAGGGCCGGTGGTTTTGGGGGGAAGGAGAGACCTGACCCAATCCCCTCACGTCTTTGCCGCTTGTATTTTAGAGCAAAATTCTTTTGAATTTTAATTTGTTCATGCTAATGAGGCTAGCCACTGAGGATGATTAGCAAAAACAAATCAAAGACAAAAAAAATTATTTAGTGGCCGCCATTTACGAATACTGTGTATGAGCCGAATTGTGCTAATTTTAAGAACGCTCCTGGCACCATTGGTCATTTTGTCATAACTGTTAAGAGTGAACAATAAGTTGATATGAGATCAAACATTATGAAATCTTGGCCACAACTCCATAACCAATGATTTTATTAAAAATGTTTAGTATCTTTAATTTACTTATTTATTTACCGGTACCTATTTTATTTTTCGCATAACATGTCTTGTAATTAGCTGCACAGTTGTATAAAAATGTAGCTACAGACACATGCTAAAACCCATGCTGCTCTAACATGAACACCCGAAGCGAGATTCCGGAAACACTGAACTAATAATTATTGTAGACCCACAAAAACAATTTGGCAAAGCATAAAGAATGACAAGAGCATTGGTTTGCCTAGGTGGTTTGTTTGGGATGCGGTGACATGTAAAAAAATTAATTATTTTTACTTACCGGTAATTAATTATTGTGAGCTCCTGGAAATTTGGGTTGGGCTCCTAACATTTGATTTTGGGAGCCTGAAATCCCAAAAATTTTCCTTAGGCAGCACCCTACCTCTTTCATGATAATGGTGGCCAAGTAAAATATTCTTAATTGATTTAATGCTAATAAGCCTTTTTAGCCTTGCTATGATGAGCAAATTTGTTTCAAAATGAGGGTAGTAGGTCTAATTAACATTAATGCAAAAGAATGTAAAGGCGGTCGCCATTTATAAATTTTAAAGTGGGCTTTGGGGGGAGGGAGGTGTTTTAGGAGTTAACAATCTCAACATCCACTCAAAAGCTATGTCCCCTTTATTAAAGGGAAAAAAAATTACATTAACATTGTTCTTGGCATTGCACAGGAAGTAATGCTGTTGGCTTTTATTGTTTCAGGGGATTATCATTGGTCATTTTTCTCAACCTCATGCTGGCTTTTGTTGAAAAGCCGTCATCCTTCACGTGAGTACATGTACTTTGATTTTCCAACATGCACAAATACTAACTTCTTACTAACCAAGCGCGAGGGCCGTACTGGGGAATATTGGCCCGAGGTCGTGGCAGTACGGACCGAGTGCAGCGAGGTCCGTACAAAAACGACGGAGGGCCAATATTCCCTAGTACGGCTCGAGCTAGCTTGGTTAGTAAGTAGTTTATTATATGGTTTTTTAATTACCGGGTACCTTTTGCTTTGTTTTTGCAAGCCCGTAATCGGCCCGTGGGCATTACGGGAGAATAATGTCCTACAGTTCAGTCACAATTAGCCAATCTGCAGAGCGCGTGTTATATCGGCTACAAACATAAGCCATATAATTAAACTGGTTATTGAATAGGCCATTTCCGAGTTCACGCCTGCCTCCTCTTCAAAGCGAGTCTAAGTGCGAAGTTTTTGTGATGGTAATTAGTTCTACTTTACAAACTAATTATCATAAGAAAAACTTCGCAACTCAACTGATCAGTGAGGATTTGGGATTCAAAAATAAACAATCACCGTTTTGGTCCTAAGTGACTTTTCTCATTTAAGTCAAATTGTGGCAACTTTGTTTAACCCATTGAGTCTCAATGGAGTGAAACTTCATAAATTATTGGATTTTACTCTACCCAAAGACAGATGATTAATGGGGGACTGGTCAACTTCAAAACCATACTGCTGGCTGGGGATGTGATTCTAATATAAGTCAAGTCGCTTTCCTGGAACAGTGCAAAAAGTCATTTGAATAACTATTTACACTGCAAGAAACATTTGGTTGAATAAACACAGAACTTTCTTTATAATAAATTTCAACCCCTATTTAATGGCCCGCACTCACTCAGAGAAATGGATCAAGGCTGCTTAAAGGGGACTGGCCACTTAATAGGGGTAAAAACAATTATTATAGAAAAGGCCTCATCGAGACTTTGATTACTAGCCGGCTAATAGGGGTGGCCGCTTAATTTTGTTATGATTAATTTTTAGGTCATATTTTTAGGTTAACATCTGACCCTCGTTTTCGGGGTGAGAGACCTGATCCTCCGTGTGGAGTCACTGAGGGCATAGAAATTATCTTCCTCTTGTGTTTTGTGTGTGATTTGGTTGTCAAGGTACCCTTTCTTCACTTATTTACATTGTCTAATAACAACTATAATGGCAACTCTTTACAATGAAAGAAAAGGAAAGGAAAGGAACTTTATTTAAGTGTCTAGTCGTTCTAGAGCTGGAGCGCTACTTGGGGACACTGACATGTAAACTGAAATGAACAATGAAAGTAAATCAAGTCAAATGTCGGTTTTATGATAATTTATGACTTGTGATTAAAAGTCAAAATAATATTAAGTGTATAAAAGAGAGCAATAATTTTTATAGTTCTTCAAGCTCAGGTTTGTCTACTGTAACAAATTTAAACAATACAATGTACATGTAGATTTAGCACATATCGGTTTGGGCATACAGTACATGTACTGTAACTTAGGTCTACAGGGGTATGTTAATTTTTACTGATGAAAAGCATGTCAGAGATAAAGCAATTCAATGGGTATTTCCTCAAAACTTAGATTTGGTATTAAGTGTTTGTTTATTAATTTATGATTTGATTTTCCAGTCTCCTGATAACAAAAACAAGAACAACTAACATCACAACCAGCTGTGTACATGTAGACTGTAAATAAGTTATGTATATTACTTTTAACTGCATAATATTATTCGGTTTATTTATTTTGTCAGACTCATGTTCTTGGAAGGCGGGCCTTTTTGAAGAGCAGATGGCTTCTGTCGTATTGTTGTGTACTAACAGTTTCTTTTATTGATGTGTTTGTGACTCTCAGTGCTGGATGCAATGAGGTATTTTAAAGCGAGAAATAATAAAATTATATAGATTAATTTTAGCCAAGCATAAAAGAGGAGCTCCCGGGTTGTTTATTCTTTGACTAACAATAAGTTAACCTGGCTTTAGCCTGCAATCCGATCAAAACCCAGTAGTATCTGGTCAGCAGTCAACTTTAAAAAAAAAACCAGCTGACCTCGATGAGCTTCAAACTTGAGCCCGCAATATGGTCAGGTGATACTGGTAAAGCAGATACATTGTACCTTGCTTTGACAAGACAAAGTGTCTTATTGATCATAACATGCATGTCCAGTATCAAAGATGTATGCAATTTCGTCCCCGGAGTCTGCTCTTCTTTTGGTCAGCATCAAGAACACGGACTCTATCCACTTACAACTTATGTGCAATTGTATTGAAACTCCATTTTTGTAACCGTTGACAACCACTGTTGTTTCAAATTTCTGAGCGTGCGTAGCCAAGCCGGAAGTCTGTGATTTGCGGACTTCCTGCCTTGGAAGTGGCCAGAGTCTATGTTCGTGGTGCTGACCAAAAGAAAAGCGGACTCTGAGGACGGGATTGAGTTGTACGCTGAAAATGACTGCCATGTTGGGGGTATTGATCATTATTATTAGGATGTCATTAAATTATTGGGCAATTTCATTGTGCGTGCACGCCTGCGAGCAACACCTCTAGCCATATTACATGTACCACGAGAAAAGCAAATCATTGGGTTCCCATGAGTATGGTGCTTCGCTTGGTGGGCCCTTTGCCGGAGCTCCACTATTAATAATTTGGTTTCCGCTATTTAATAATAATTTGGTGTCACTCTTGTGAGTAAAAGGGTTAAAGCCAGTAGTCACTGTGCAAAATCTGAAGATAACCTCAGACTCTCTGCCTTGATCTGCAACTCAAAGCCATCCAATTTTTTTCTGTAGTTTGTAAATTAAGTGTGCTTCTGTCATTAGTATCCACTAAATTCCCAAAAAGACTTAGATACTTACATACTAGTGTTAACATCGTTCTGTTTATATATTTCATGAAACAAAGAGTGTAAGACTTTAATTGCACGTGTACTGTACACCATGTACAGTATTGTACAGTATATCAAATGAGATTGTGTTTAACTTTAGTGCATTGGCAAGTTTTGTTGACCTTAATTCGCTTATTCATTACAACTTTACGTTATAAATTAGTTAGTAGTCTGTATTTAGCACTTATGAGTTTACCAACGGTTGCATGTAGCATCACCACAACATTTGCATGTGCACGTTTGAAAGCATAATGAGCGACCTGAACCACAAGTTGAGAAAGTTGTTGCTGCCTCTTTATAAGAGCAAGTAATAGACATGTATAATCTAAGGCATGCGTGCACTTGCAGTTTGCTGCATTGCAAGACAAATAGATTTAAGAAGAGTTTTTTTGTGGCCTCTGTGATGCAGAATTGTAAACAATTTTTGGGATTCTTAGCTATTATAATTACATGTATTACTTTTTATTACAATCGTTAAATTATACATTATTACGATTATGTAAATACCCAATTCAGCTTTCCCTGCAGTGTATTTTATAAAGTACCTACCTACCTAGAGCAGGGGTTTCATTAAGTTTTAAAGTAGAAGGGACCTTGTGATACTGAGTAAGTGGGCACCTCTATAATTAAATGTCTGGCTTTTGATCTTGAGACCTCCTTTGAGCAAAGGTGGGTACTGTATTCAGCGTAGACAGGTACTAGTACCTGGTTCCCGGCCTCCAATGAAACCCCTGATTAAAGTATCATCATAATTTATACAGACTGTATGGTGCAAGCAAAGGCTTCACAATTTTGAACAAACTGCATTATTCATCAGTTAATATGCTAGCCTTGTTAATTTCTTTGTTTTAGCATATAAGGATGCGCAGACTTCTGAGACCTTTCTTTTTGCTGCAAAATTCGTCACTAATGAAAAAGCTGGTAAGTGCTGCTGGCAGTTTTGACCTCTTGAACAGTCGTGTTGTTCAATGTTCTCTTTCTTTACGTACATACTTAATTGACCACTCCCCATGTAGGGGCTTTTCAAGGCCAATGAAACACAATCTTGACAGAACCGAACATTCAACAACTGTTAAGAATCCCAACTGGCAGGAGGATTTAGGTAGTTGGCTATTTACAAACTCGTGTAGCTGAGAAGTTGAACCAGGGACTACCAGGAACAATTATTTTAACCAGTGGCCAGAACCTGTCTTGAACCTGGGATACCTGGATATCAATGCAAGCACCCTCAACACTGGGCTGCACTGCCTCTTTTCTTTCTGTGACCTCAAATCACATCCGATTGCACAATTCACGAAAAGTCGTATAATTCACAAAAGAACACTCACAAAATAAAATATAAATCAACAAGTTTCTTAGGTATTCCTGCAAAAATACGCCATTTTAAAGACGATTTACCTTGGGAAAAGGCTAAAAAACCTTTGTCACCTTCGATTTCGTAAAAATTCGAAGTTCAAGGCGTTATTTTGCATGTCGGGGGCCTGGTACAAGTCTCATTCTTAAAGAGTCGCTGCCCTATTGGTGTAACACAAACACGCCCTTTGTTCAGATTAGCCAATCTGAATGGCTGAATTGACATATACACATCACTAAAATGGTGACATAATTGCCTTCGCTATTCACGTTAAAAGTATAGTGCAGAAGACCTTTTTTTTTTTTTAAATTTATCCCAACTAATGTCGATCAAGATGCATAATTACTGTAACAGTTCCTTTGTGTTCAAAATGTGTTAAGGGCAGCAAAAAAGTGTTTTTCTGACTCTGAAACCTTATAAAACAAGCTTAAAACTGCTCAGAAAAAAATCGCATAATTTACATTATTTATCGCATAATTGACCTTTGTAATTGCATAATCTGCCCTGAAAATTTCGGATAATTTGCATTTTTTCATCACACCCTATCAGAAGGCCTGATTATAGACATGGAATGCTTTTGGGAGCCCAATCTGGAGATCTTGCAAATACTAAAAGCTTACAGTTTTAAACAAGAGGATTATCGACAGTTTAGCTTACGTCAGATTCATAACTACATCAACCATCGATGATCAAAAAAATTGATGATCAAGTCAGGCCTCACCCATGCATGAAGTAATATACACCTGTAGTCCGTGGTGCAGTGGAGATCTGTAAAGGGATTGCATCCATCTCACTCTTTATGCATAATTTTTAGGCCTCACTTGAAATTTATTGTCTATTTGGTATAATGATCGATTGCAAGAATTACAAGTTGTAGAAAATGTAGAATCTCAAGACCTTTGGCTTACATTGTACATCTGCTCCAAAATTTGTGAACAGTTATGATGTTTGGTTACCTTTTCTTTTTTTTCTTGTGATAGATTATTATAACAACTTTTACCAGTTCTTTCTAGTTTAAAGTCGTAAATATTATTATGATGGTTACTGGTACTTGGCTAACTGCTACATAACTTTATGGTCAAAAAGGAACCACATTAAGTGACTGTCCTTTATGAAATCAATGAAATTGGATTTCTGAATAATTATACAGTATTTTTAAAAATATAATTAAATTGTGGAAATCCTTTTGACATGTCATTTCTATTTTAACAAGTGTGTACTGTTTTGCAGCTACGTGCCATCAAACGAACTGTTCCTGAAATACTCAGGTAATATATTGTTGTTTATCAAAAATAAATTCTAATGAATAGAGACAAGATTATGTCATTCATAATAATTACCGGTATGAACTTTCATTAAATTTCAGTGTGCTTTTTCTTCTCCTGCTCCACTTGTGGTTCTTCGCAATGTGTGGGATGCTATTGTTTCCACAGGTGAGTTAATACAAGAAGTGCTCTTAAAAAACCTTTGTTTAATTAATAACTATTTCCCTAATTGATAAATTATTGTAATTATATAATGGTTGGAAAAAAATTCACCCAAAGTGACCTGTGCGAAATTTTGGTCATTATCGAGCTTTTTACAAAGTTGTGGTCAATATCCATGTGCACTTTTAAAGTGATGGGGACGAAAGGATAAATTAAGAGACATTTTATCTCATCCCTTTAATTACCCTGGGGATGGCCTGCTATAATAATGAATAAATGTAGTTGGGTATGAAGTTAAATTGGCCTCTGAAAATAGTCCACAACACGCATTAATCACTGTTGATCAGTATGCAGAATTAAATGAGTGCTCTTTGGCAAAATGGCAAGAAAAAGATGCGTACCCAGACCTCACTTTTGTTGTTTTACCTGAAGTAAAGTTATTATTCTTAGGTGACTAGAAAAATGTGCATTTATTTTAACGTAAATAAAACTTATTTTTTGCTTTTTTCCACTAATAAGATTTTTTCTTTTTTTGTTTCATTCTTAAATGGTGAAGGAATCTGGAGGAAAAAACAGTACCCTTTTGGTATAGTACCTTGTGTATTTTTGTTAGATCCTATCAGATTCATTGTATGGAACAAAAAAAAATATCTTGTTGGGAGTTTCACATTTTTTTAGTTTCTGGTTGAACACTTGGAAATTTGACATGCCGTCTGTGCTGTTGACAGCAAAAGCTTCAAGGATACTAGCGATATTAAGGTTTTGAAAAATCACATGATTAGGGGAGCCTAAAATAGAGGGACATGATTCATATGACAAGTTACATGAATATGCTGGATAAGTTTGGAACTCAAATTTGGCAGTTCCAGGTTGTTTCGTGTCCTGAAACTGGAAATCTTTTTGCCCACCCCTAATGTGGTATTCAGTCAAGCGGGCATGGCAAAACCATGCAGTCATAAAGCTGAGTACATGTATGATAACATAATTATGTTGTGCATTAAAAACTCTAAGAGTGAGAAAGTGAAAGACTTGTAGGATGTCATGAAAACAACAGTTTTCAGCTGAAAGAAAATGGTTACCACCGAGAAATAAATTACATTAGGGGAGTAAAACTCTCTTTTATCACAGTATTATATATTTAGCTGAAAAGGTAGAAATGACAAGGCCTTGAGATTTGAAAACTTATCTGCCATTATAGTTTTAATTAAGAACATTACACGTTCCAGGCCACAACAAACAGTTTCTTTCAGTAGCTGGATGTTGAGATTTTCCTCTCTTTTTTCTTGAAATCATGCTGGTTCACATAAATATTTGTAGGGCAAAACATGAGGATCATTCATGGAAAGCTTTAGGGATTTAAAGTGATCGTTAGATTCCAGGATTACCTATGTGGTGTATGTGTTACTTCACAGGAAATTGAATGCAGTGCAGAGCGGATGAGAGCTGAGATCGGCGCTGAATGTGAGGGGTATCATTATTTTTCCAAACTGGAAGTTTCACTTAGAAGTCTCCTGGTTCTGCTAACAACAGCTAATAACCCAGATGGTTAGTAATGAGCATGAATAAAAATTAATTTCTACAAGAAAGACTCTGTGGTTACTCTGCACCTTCCTGGATGTTTCGCTGAGCATGAGGTTGTTGGTGCAGATCAAGACCCCTGTGGGACCAGCAACTCTCAGGCTCTTAAAAACTGGAGAAAGGGCTGTCTTCTTCAACAACTGCAAATGATTAAACTTTTGAGTCTTTTCGGCTAAGCCATGTTATACATGTAAACCTTCAAAGTGCTACGATCGATGATCAAATTTTAATCCCTTGAAATGTCAGGTTTATCACATACAGTAAAATTCTAGGAAAGATTAAAAAAAGCGGTTGCCATTTGGAAATTTCGCCATTGGTTCTGAGATATTTGAAAAATGTGTCAAATATGCAAATGAGAGGAATGATGACATCATTCACTCAACCTAATATGACATCCAGTATATAAAATTAATAGAGCTATCTCAGTCAATTTGCAGCAGTCAGACCACTGAAACTCGACAGGCTAATAGTTCTACAGGCAACCCACCTATGGCTATAAAGAAACTGGTTCCCATGGCAACTCACTCTTTTCCAGTCCCCTCCAACCTTCTTTCAATATTAGCTAGACAAACATTTAACAAGGCCACAAACGAGACTTACACATATCTATATGCTTGCAGGATCATGCAGATGAGGCACCATTGGCAAATATGAAAATAGAACGCCAAAGGTGGCCAGCAAAGTCTGTTGCCATAGTAGCAAAACAGGTTATGCTCATATTGTGGAGCAGGTCTACTAGAATCTTTAACTGCAAAGAATCAAGCATTTTTGATACAAATTGGCTGAGATATCTTTTTTCACATATTTGATCAAAATTCAATGAAGTTTATGTCATCTGTTGGCTTATTTGCAAATTTTGAAAAGTTGAATATCTTTGGAACAAAAATAAATATTTGAAAATAGTAAACAGCATTCTTTTTCTCGAAGACTACATACTTATGTCTTATAAAAATAATGGCATAGATAGGGAGGATGCGAATTTTGTCGTAGTAGCACAACCTTTATAATTTGTCATTTAAGATAACACTGACAGATGTCAAAGAACCCATGCACTGTTCACAAAGACTAGGCCATAGAGTTTCTGATGTTATGGTCTGTCTTTGTTTGTCCCTTAATTCTTATTACTCTTCAATCTTAAGGGACTTACTGGTATGTTAGAGAACTGTTTCTGCTAATGCCAACATTGTTGTTGGTGTTTTGCCCTCCCCCTTGGACATTTTGTGACTGCTATCAAAATGAACATTTTATTTTCATCTCTGGTTTATTAGTGGCAGAGGCAACATAATGCAAAGTTTGTGGCATCTGGTTCACTAGTGCATTTGTGGTAGAAAAGACACTTGATAACCTAACAACAAGCTGAAATAAACCAATTTGAAAAATCTAGTACTTGGCTTAGTTTAGTTTATCGGGCTAATGAATGCGTGTTAAATTCATACATGTAGGTGACAACTGAAGATTGAAAGACTTTCTGTCACTAATTATTGCATTTGATGCTCATGCTGAAAGGTGCTTTTTTTTCTTTGCAGTGATGATGTTTGCATATATGAAAAACAGATTTTATGCTATTTTCTTTATTACGTTTACCATGATAGGTAAGTATCTGCGTAAACATTAATATTTTTGTTTTTGGTAGGCACTCAGTGTGTGTTGTGTCCCCACGATGAACTCTTGTTAACTTTGTGATTGGTAGTGTATATATTGCATTGAAAATGGGATCTTTAAAATTGAAGTTGACATGCTACTCTACAGAGATACTGTGTATCCTGTAGTTCACAGTTTGTAGTATGAACGTTTTTACCTTTGAAAAGCTTCCCATATTCATAAATAATTTATTTCCATCTATTTTCCCTTTTTCTCTTTCTCTTTTTCTTCAAACCATGGTAACTATTCATGGGCAAATTATGTAATAATTTTATGCAGTCCATAAAAAATATCACATGGCCTGAGGTGGACACGAAATACAGTACTTGTTAAGGACGGTGCCTACTATTGTTATTGCGCATATGTTCTGCCCATCTCTACATACTCGGGATCCCTATCCAGGGTTTCAATAAGTTTTTTAGTAAACGGCTGGTTTTGTGAAATAGGAGGCTGTGACCCCTTTTTCCCAGGGAAGTCTTGGGGAAGATCTTGGAAATGGCATTTCCAGCAATCTGGGCATCAACATCAGTCACAAATATTTATTAACACGTAGCTGTACGTGGCCTGGTTAGAGGGCAGCGATTGTGATCGACCAGTCTTTCTCCTTTATTTGATCCAAAATGGCAGACTGCAAAGAATCGCGTTAGCGAGTGGCTAAAGCGAGTGCAAATAACTAAGGAATTCATGAAAAACATCCAACGTCCAAAACGGAGCAGAACATACATCAAAAGGTTCCTTGATATTCTAGTTGTTTTATTGAATTAAAATAAATTGAAATGGTTTGAACTGAAACGGTGAGAATCTTGTCATTTATCGAAAAAGTAGGCGGCGGCGATAACTTAATAAATAATAATAATAATAATAATAATAATAATAATAATAATAATAATTTTATTTATTCTGGTAAAAGACCAGTCAGTCAATCAACAATCAGCAAAGTAGCCGGCGGAATTGGCCGGTTGTTTCTAATGAATCCTCGACCTTTTCTTGGTTTGCATGTGACGTCACAAAAAATAAAATACAAAACTGAAGAGCCTTTTGAGTTTTTATCTCGATCAGCTACAAGAGGTTTTAAAAATACATCTGTTTGCATGTTTTCAGCTCGGTACTGTGCTTCGTTTCGAAAATAGAGCAGTTTGAATTGGACTTTTAGATGAGGTGGTAGATCTTTCCAAATGTTAATTACCATTGTTAAAGTTCTACGTGTAGCAGTGAAAAATGCTGTGTCTAAAGTTAATTGTTTTGAACTGAGTGCTACTGTTAATGGACTGCTGATCTCTTTTCACGTAATTTTCTTTTTCTTAGGACTTTATTTCATCTTAAATTTGTTAACGGCCATCATTTACAATCAGTTCAGAGGTTACTTGACCGTAAGTTTGGTTTGTTCTTGTTTTTCCTCAAAGTTAAACAGTGAACATAGGGATCAGGCGTACAGTATGCTTAAAAAATGGGCAAAAAGTAAATGTAAAAAAACCTGGGTCAATTGTTTTCTTGACATTAACATATCGATTTCACGAACCAGTTTTATTTTTGTCTTACACGCAGCAATAGAACTTTTTGAATGATGTCGGGGCGGGGCGGGGCGGGGAGGAACACCCGTTCTCTTTTTGTTGTCGTTCGCTGGACTGACGAGTACGGGAAAAGAGACCTTTGTCATGGGTCGAAACTCACTTTGATGCAACCGCCGTCCGCAACCTTGGACGGCACTCTTCCAACCGCATATGCCCCATGATATATTTGCTGACTGTGACTTGAGCCCACTGTGTCCCGCGCATTCCTTTACAGTGATTACCGTGGAACGAAATGATGTAACGAAGATATCGTTGACGTCACCAATTGTCATTAACATACCAACCAGAGCCTTATTGGCTGTCGAAAGGGTCTTTTGTTCCTGTGGTTGGTACATTTGAATAACAAAAACAATGTTTGTATACAGATATCATCCCTATGTGAAATGAATCATATATTGAACCGCGGATATGAAATCAAGTGAAGCCATGATCCTCGCAATTATTAACGCAATTTTAGCAATTGCGTAGAGAAGCCTGAGAGATTCAGGACTCACAACGGGGCTCTTTGTTCAGTGAGCCCGCACAACATGTGAAGGATATCACGTGGAGATTCGGTCGCTAAGTAACCGCCGCGCATGCTCAAAACTGTAAGTTTCAACCCATGGCAGAGGTCTCTTTTCCAGTACTCCTCAGCCCAGCGATCGCAAAAGAAGACAGACCTCTGCTAACATGGAAGCGTCAGCCCTTCTTAAGAGCGAAGTGCGAACAAAAGGCTAACGCTTGAAACTTCAGCTTACGAAACACTTTTATGGCGGTTAATATACTTTTATCAACTCGTTTGATAAACCCAATTTCCTGCAAGGTGCATAAGCGGAATACTGATGTAGCAAAGTTTCTGTGCCTTTTATTTACAGAGTTCACTCCAAGCAAGCTTCTTCCGCCGTAGAGTCGGAATTAGAGCGGCGTTTGAGGTCCTACTTCAAATACAAGATCCTGATAGTGACCAGCCTTTGTGAGTGCAAGCTGTCACTTTTAATTGCGTTTGGACAAAGTATAACGCAGTTCATAATCCTGGGCTTCCTGTGGTTTCAAGGGTGACCTTTTTGTGATTCTGCATTTTCTACGCCATTTTGAATGGCGTCATACGTCAGATGCGCAAAGACTATCGCGCAACTCGTGGGTTTTTTGTGTTGTTAAGTTAATGAAAGCTTGACACTGAGTTAACGTGACCTGTCAAACTAGGTACGGTCTAGAAAAAGTATCTCTAAATTACGAAAACTTTTCCCCAAGAATTCGATAATAATTGCCGTTTTGTCCAGTTCCCTGTTAAAATGTGACAAGAGAACTTTGAAGTTGCCTCTTTCGTGACTTGGAGAGCGCCATCTTGGATATGACGTGTTATGACGTAGCAATAGTCAACAAACGTGTTCGACCTTACCAAGTTCTTCGATCCCCGATCACTTTCTTATTCTTGTGTGACCTTTCTGCTTCGAGAAATTCAAATGTAAGATGAACTATGGTAAACAGTCTTGTGGTTCAATAGGTAGTAGGCCATGTAAGGCATAAGTGCGGCAGAAGCTCAAGTCACTTCAAAATAGTTATAGATTTTCTAGTCAATCAAACTAGGCGGCAAAAATCAGCTAGAGCAAATGTAAAAGACAAAAACCTTGAACATGCGACAAAGAAATATTCGACAAGCGTACCTTTCACTTTCCTTCAGCGACAGCCGTCTTCGATGCTTTATCAAACGTATGTGTTTGCTTCCACACGGGGAAGCGTTTAATTTAGAATAAGCCGACGAAACTTTCAGATGTTGCTCAATACACGGAGTAAGGCTTTTTCACATCAACAATTACCGCTGTTGGGGTGTACGCTTTCGAGAGGGATGAAACTAGACACATGTCTAGAATTGAGAACACATATAAGAAAAAAACCGAAGCTTACACCGGAAAATTAAAATTTTAAGAAAAGTTGGCCGGCGAAAATAAAACGAGGATGGGTTCCTCAAACGTGAAAACCTGACTGCTATATTGTGTACAAAAATTTGGTTTATCAACGGAGTTGATAATGTAAATTGACCACCGTACAGAGATTAATCTCTGTACGGTGGTCAATTTACATTATCAACTCCGTTGATAAACCAAATTTTTGTATACTACTTCCCCACCGACGCAGCACCACAGTTTCTTTAGAAACTACCCCTTCATTGCTATATTGTCTGTTCGGGTCTGTCATTTTACCAAGGATGACTTCAAGCGGGATCTTCAGGTATATGAATATTGCAATTGGTCTTGGTGACATTCGCTTCATACGGAAATCTCAGTCAACTAGTCCAAAATATAATTATATTGGAGCGAGAAAACTGAATCAAGCCATATATAGACTTTCACTGTTATGCGGATTTTTCGCGCGTTGCTAAGGAAGTAAAATGTTACTGTTCTCACAAGCATAATTGCATAAATCACAGCACAAACTATTGTTAGACTCCGAGCAGTCCCCTTTTTTTCCTCAGATCACGCGAGCAAAAGCGCCGACAAAATTATGCAAATTATTAAAGCGAACTAGGAAGGATTGGAGAGAGGAGCCCGCCCGTGTTTCTCTCGGGTTGCGGCTTCCTCGTTCACTCGATCAATCGCGCGCTACGCGACGCGCTACGCTCTACAGAAGTTAGAGAGACTGCTCGCAGTCTAACTATTGTTTGCATCCAAGGTTTTTCCTCGCCCTTCCTCGCTCTTGTTTTCAGATCAACTGCGCATGCATGCGTAAACGAACTGACTTCCGGTTTGAGAAAAAGCTAAATTTCCGGCGTTCTTTAAATTGTATTATTATTATTTTTATATGGCACGTTTCACCACCACATACAGAATATAGCTAAAAATTCATCTTTTCAAATCACCTTTTTTTGAAATGTCATGGGTACTTCAGTATCGTTTATCTCAAATCACTGATTAAATATCCAGTAGTAAATGCAGAAGAGAAGGACTGTCAGGCTCAAAACTGGCTTCCACTTTTTCAAAAAACAAACCCAATTATTGCCGAAAAATGCATGGCTACCTCCTATTTTCATTTCACATTCCAATGACCCAAAGTAAGATCTACTTTTTTGCATAGTCATCCGGGGAAAAGTTCTTCTTATTAGGTGGCACCGACCTTAACTTAAATACACGAAAACCACGAGGTGCGCGATAGTCTTTGTGCATCTTAAGTATGACATCATTCAAAATGGCGCAGAAAATGCAAACGGTCGACGAAAAATCTCAAAAAAAGGTCACCCTTGAAACCACTGGACCCCCAGGATTATGAACTGCGTTCGCCTTCGTCGAACGCAATAAGTAGAGGTTTTAATCTGGCCCTGCTCAAAACACAAACAACGCCGACATTTTATTCATATTTCAATGGTGCCACACGCCTTCCACTCGTTAACGTTTTAATTGCAACAGTAGAGCAAGACTGTCATCTCCTTTGTTATCACAAACCCAGCTGACTTAATGGTTGTAACTAACACAAAATTATATTTTCTGGGTCTGATGTTTCAACTGATATCCATCTGCGAGCCAGCTATCGATGCATGTCATTTATGCGAGGCACATTGAATCAGTTCTATTAGGTTTAGATTCAGAAACTTGATGCTAACTTAAGTCTAAATTGAGCTGTTAAAAGGTTTAGGCTTAGATTAGTTATCAACATAACTTTTGGTTTGTCACTCGCATGGATCGTTGGCTCGCTTTGTGTCCTAACTCAAATGGCTTATGCTGCCTTGCTGTTGTAAAGCGAAACAATAACATCGTTTTTTAGTCTTATTGTTCATATGTGGTGTAATTCTCGTTACAGGGGCACAGTCAGCACTGAACATGCTAGACAAGCCATTCAAAAAGCAAAGATAGGTACAACAGGCGGGCAACTAGTGCGAAATGTAAGTAATGCTTTGCTCAGTTTGTGCAGAGTTAACTCTGGTTTGTGCTACTCGCAAATTTCGTGATGCAAGCGTTGGCCTTGCTAACGAATAAAGCGGAAACTGAGAATTGTTATCGATTAATTCGCTCAGTATTACTCATGTAATCGAATATGCTGGTTAAAATTTGCTTCGGTGCGTTTTTTTTTTCTGCATTAGGAAGCAAATGTCGTGAGCATCAAACCAAGTCGAAGTTAATGAAAAGTAACTTTAAGTTGACGCAAACTTTCATCATATAAATTCGACATTTTAAATTGAGTCATCACATCATGAAATAAAAATTATAAATAGGCCATTTTTCCGAATTCATGTCTGCCTCCTCTTCAAAGCGAGTATAAAGTCTCTTTTAAACAAGGTTTTATTCTTATGTAAATTAGAACTAATTACCGTCACAAAAACTTCTCACTTCGACTAGCTTTGAAGAGGAGACAGGCATGATCTCAGAAATGGCCTATTGAGTCGACTGTTTGTCTTCTTTCAGTATCTGCACAAAGATTTTCTGCCTTTGTTTAGTTTGTAGAGATAAATCGAGTGCAATTTGGAATAAATAAGGCTGAATAAATTTTTTGAGAGAGGAACAAAATTTCCATGTGCTTATTTAATACAAGTTGCATGAGAAAAATCATGCCATTACTTATTAATGATATACTGGCCAAATTTCCCCTCCCCTTTATTGCACTGATTTCAACTATCCGGCTGCACTAGTTTCACTTTTCTGCACTCTCTTTGGGATTAATTGACGTGCTCTCAGCCAATCAACACGCTGAAATTTATATTATTAGCTTTGTAATGCTTGATGATTGGCTTAAAAATCTCATACCTTAATTTCAACCAATCAGTGGCAAAAGCAAGACTCGTTCGCATTTTCCCGCTCTTTCTGCTGGCCGCAAAATTGATTTGATTGTCCCTCTTACGAACGGGAAAAAAAAACGAGGATTTGTAACTTAAGGACAGACCGAAGAAACGAGAATAGTAAGATACTGGTTATGTACATGTCTCTGAGGTAATCATACGAGCGGAAAGGAAAATGCGTCAAAATCCTAAAAGCGAATAAATTTTATTGAATTTTTTTAAGTCTAAAAGTTAACTTCATGTAGCTGAAGGAAAAGAGGAAATGTCCTTCTGGTCTATCTCAAATAATGCTCACCTATAATAAATTGGTTTATTTTTACGGCCTACCATTCCTTTTTGTTTTTCAGGCTTTAGCTCAAAACTCCACTGGTCATCTCAGTGCCAGAGAGTTCCAAGACCTGTTCGATGTGCTTGACAAGGGGACCAAAAGACGACAGAGGCCAGCTATGAGTTATGTACAGAACAGTATAATGAGAAAGATTCAAATTCTCGTCTCACAGAAGTTTTTTGACTACGCGAGTGACTTTGTGGTTGCAGTCAACGTCCTTGTTGTGTCCGTAAGTATTCGAGATTCGTTCACCTTACAATACAGTACAGTTGTCGTCCCCGATTAGCCTGGCGAATTCCTCCTTGTTTTGCATGGTTCGTTGAACTTGTTGACAGCTGAAGAGTTCAGTTTTAAGATTTTGCATCAAGGGTCACGATAGTATACTTTTTCTTCGGTTTAGCGAATAACATGCATTTGACGAGATTGTTGTTGTCATACCTACACGTCTGTGCCGTGTATCGAAGGCATTGCACTGTTAGGAAATCCCGCAGTGTTGGTGTTTCTACCAGCCTCTCGCAATCCGCATTCGAATATTTCAACACGAAATCGTCCTTTAGAGAGAGAGGAACCTGCTCCAAGAAATCGGTGAATTGAACTACTAAAGAACCCATGACCTTTGTTTAGCGCCTTGTTGGCCGATTATTCGCCTTCAGTCGTCTTCGCCCTATTCTTCTCGATTAACGAAGAAATCGTGAGGTAAATTAGTTCAGGAGCATTTGATTTCTGGCATAAAAGAAAACAAAAGATTAACAAGTTGATGTCAGTTTTTCATGCCTCTGTCCTGTTATTGATCATGAATTTCGTCATAACATTGTCAAAGTATACAAAAATTTGGTTTTACCAACGGAGTTGATAAATGTAAATTGGCCACCGTACAGAGCTTCTAAAAGCTGACGTTTCGAGCGTTAGCCCTTCGTCAGAGCGAATCGAGGAATTATAACGAAGGGCTAACTCTCGAAACGTCAGCTTTTAGAATCTCTGTACGGTGGCCAATTTACATTTATCAACTCCGTTTATAAAACCAAATTTTTGTATACTACTTCCCCACCGACGCAGCACCACAGTTTCTTTAGAAACTACCCCCTTCATTCATTGTCAAAGTAGCTGTGGATCCAAGAGGCGATAGCCGAAATTCATGATGACGAAATTAATTGTCAATAACAGGACAGACGCTTGAAAAACTGACATCAATTTGTTTTTTGCAATAACAAAAAGGCAGAGGGTCAAGATTAAGTCAAAACACGAAAAGAAAGCGAGACAAAAATGCGAGAAACTTCAATCTGACGCGAGCAATATCGCGTCACTACCGCATAAATTATAAATTTGTGTGTCTGTCCGCTTATTGGCAATAAAAATTAGCCAGGTGCAGCCATTGTAAAATTTATTACTGAATCTACGTCATCAGCAGCTGATCAAGACATAGTTAACCCTTTAAGCCCCGAGGGGTTCCCCATTGACGAGTAAAATCGTCTGGCGTTAGACAGAGTAAAATCTATAAGTGCCATTTGGCACTATCGGGGCTGAAAGGGTTAAACGGGGACATAGTTTTTTCACGCTGTTAGCTTAACCCTTTAAGCCCCGAGGGGTTCCCCATTGACGAGTAAAATCGTCTGGCGTTAGACAGAGTAAAATCTATAAGTGCCATTTGGCACTATCGGGGCTGAAAGGGTTAATAGAGGGGAATGGTTTGGAAGCTCGGCAAACATCAAAGGAGCAAACAAAGATGCCAAGATTTAGGTTGGAAAGTCCACGACCGTGCACAATCTTTTCTTTTGCGCTCATACTCTATGCATGAATTACGTAACCAACACGTTTCTATTGGTTAGTTCCTCAGTACGGAGTAAACAACTATTATGTTTTGTGCACAGTCAAGACCAAAAAAAAGAACAAAAACCTACAACAAAGAAATTTGTCGGGTTTCATATAACCATTCCCCTCTATTAACTATGATCAAGAGGAGCCTCTATCTCTCCTAATTCCTTGCGTTAACCCTTTCCCAATTAACTTTATTTTAGGAACAAGTTTTTTTTCCCGTGAAAAGTATCATAATGCCCTTTACGCTGAGATAGCTCCGTTTTGATTGGCTTTTACAACAGTACGAGTGCTGAATCTCCCAAGGGGGATGTTTTGTAAAGAAATCTACTCGGGATAGAAGATGTGGAAGATAGAGGCTGCCCTTAATAGTCCTTTTGCAACTAACGATCACTTGGTACAAAATCCGCCATGCTGGAGGGCAAGCTCATTATTATTCCCCCACTGGGACATTAAAACAAAGAGACCTGAACCAGTCAAGCTTGATTTGCCTTTGTTTTAATGTCCCAGTGGGGGAATAATAATGAGCTTGCCGTCCAGCATGGCGGATTTTGTACCATGTGATCGTTAGTTGCAAAAGGCCTATTGATGAGCTCCTTACCTCACAAACCTGCAATTTGAACCCCCTCTGCCCCCTCCCCCCTTCCTTTTTAATCAGCGGATAGAGTTAATTACCCAAATAAAAATTTTTTGAAGAAATCGTGTTTTGCTTAAATCGACTTTTTTTCGCCAAATGCTGTGTTGGTCATGTATATTCTGTTAAGAAGAGCATTGCAATCTTTTTTAATAGTCTGAGTATCCTTACAATTTATGATATTTTACAGTGAACTCTTTTAGGAATTTTTGTGGGTGATAATTTTACGACTTCGCCTTCTCTAAAACTCCGAAGTGGAGTCTCTTTCTTTTATACTATTTGTCTTAAATCTCATTTTTGTTTTCTTACAGGTCTTATTAGAATACGAGCAAGATACAATATGGGAAAACCCGAATTCAGTTTTAGGGGTAAGTTTGGATTATGACAGGAAAATAGCCCAAGTTTTTTGTTCATCCGCAATCTCAACTCAACACCCAATCGGACTTTAGTCGCGTTTTTATCTAATCCGAACCGCAAACGTTCAGTGCTGTCATTGCCCATTTTTTGCTTCATTATTGAAAGAAATGGTTTTTCAGTGAAGGGTTTGATGCCGAACACTGGAACCAAACGGTAAACACTGATCGATAACGGCTAACGCTGAAACCAAACGGCAAATTCTCTGGGACTTTTTCGGGCTGGATATCACAGAAGGAATCGAACACCTTCGGTGAATCTGTGTTTACAATTTTCTGGCTATTTATAATTTTATTTATTTGTACTCAACTCTGTACAGTCTTCAGGTAAAACAATTTGAAATTTGATTAATTCTTGTTAGTCAAAAATTATTCGAAAGAAAGCTTGTTGCTCGTTTTCTTGCTTCATTATTGGAAGAAATGGTTCTTCAGTGAAGGGTTTGATCCCGAACACTGGTGGGAAATTTCAGGAAATTTATTTAGTTGCGTGTGGTGTTTGACACGGCGTATGTTGCTTGTTTGAGTGCTCGCACTGAAATGGGAATTTTTTTCTTCCATGTTGTTTGTTTCAAAAAATGTTTGGCTGGAAAATGTTTTTGTGAGATTTTTTCTGTTTTCGTGGATTTATCATGTTCGAACTTAACTACTTTGCATATGTGGGTTGATATTTTATATGCGAGTTTTTTTCACAAAGATGACAAGAACTTTTAGGCATTTTGTTTTTCAAGTGTTTTTTCTTGCAAATGATTAAAAGGTCGCCATGGTTTTGCATAGTTTTGCGTCAGAAAGTATTTGTTTAGTCATTCTAGTGTAAAATGAGTTTATTTGGGAAGCCAATAATATATTTTTAACTGGTTCCTGGTTAACCCAATTTATTGCTACCACTTACTAGTGGGAAGATTGCTGACATTACTCGTTAACACTAAGATTTTTCAATAATGTTTCGCTTTAATCTAACACAACACCATTCAGATAGTAAAAAAATCTTCATTTCTATTAACCACTTCCTTCGCTTTTGTGTTTGTCTGCATCGGTGCACCAGTGTTACACAATCTAAATGGCCATCTCAGATGATTATCCGAGTCATCCAACCATGCATGCACCGTATTTAGGTCTAAGCACCCATTTTGAACAGTGCTGATAAACTGTGTTTAAGTCTAAACGCCCATTCTATTAAATCAACAAGAGGCTACAAGTAGCCTATACTCGGGCCTGCAAAAGTACAGTGAGTGGTGTATGGTTAATTTAGCGCTAAAGAAAAGAACAGAGAGAAGTTTGTCCTTCTCACATCGGCCTTACATTGCGATTCTCATGATGTTCGACTGTGTATGTAGTGAATACCCGGACCCAGATTATCTTCATTACAGATGGTGACAATGACCACTGGACCATGGAAACGAGGTAAAAATAGTGTATTTATGCCAAAGTGGCTAAGTCTGACATTGTTTTTTACTGATCGATGGGTATTCTTGCTCAGTGTTTGAGAAAGGAAACGCTAATTGAACGGCTTAAGATGAAACGAAATGACTCGTCGAAACATCTTTTGCAGAAAAAAATGAAAGAGAAACGAAGGTGAGATGTGAAAACATCTTTCCAAGATGACCAAACTTTCGTGCAGTGGTGCACGTAAAGGTTACTTTGTCACGTGCGCGACACGTGAAGATGTGCACTATATCTCGACACTTGAAAATACTTCCAGAAGTGCAAAAGTTCCTTGAGGCCATACCAAATGAATCCATAGCACGAGAATCAAATATTTAAAATAT
>NC_090874.1:34051981-34094481 GCF_036669935.1 Montipora foliosa
GTCGTTAAAACCTAAAATTTGGTAATTTCACGTCGTCCTTAGGGCCGATTTAGGGCCGATTTACACGGTACTTTGTCGCATGCGACAACGGCTGACGACAAGCCCACGACATGATTTACGATTGTTGTGTACGTCAGAAAAATGTGGTAGCATTTTAAAACATGCTTTAAAACGCTGCGACAATCGTAAGTAATGTCGTAGGCCTGTTGTGAGCTTGTCGCATGCGACAAAAATCGTACCGTGTAAATCGACCCTTAAGGCCGGTTTACACGCTACGATTTGTCGCCCCGATCTGTCGGCCCGACAGTGTTGGGACGCAAATCTTACGTGTATTTTGACACCCGATCTTAAGGCCCGACGTCAGTCCCGACGTGAAGAATGTCTAGTAGCCCTCGTTCTTTTTTAAAGCGGTGTTTTACTCCGCATGCGTAGTGAATGCTACGGCGAAAACAAAATGGCTGACGAGCACAACGGTTTTTGGTCGCTTTATTCATCAACAGCAGCAGCAACAACGTCATTACTGTTACTTGCTGCAGCATTATCAAGAATCAAAAAGAGAGGAAGAAGGAAAACACGATGTGCTTGGGTGAAAAATTGGCATCGGACCGAAGCCGGGGCTTTTCACCAACTTATGTCATATCCAAGTTGTTTGTTCAGTGATTTGGCTACATGCGTTCTCGCAATCTCTCTTTTGTTCTTGCCATGATACTCTTTATTCCCCTTGTCATATAGACACGGATATTTAATCCATTCGGCTATCAGCAGGGAGATTTCTTTCTCTTGGAAACTGCGCGACTTTGGCCTCTTCAGAGTCTTCATGTCCGCCATTTTGATTGCTTCTGTTTGGTACGCATGCTCTTTTCTCAAAAATTTGATTGACATGTCGGCTTCTTTGAAAGTGTCGGCCCGACTCGACAAAAATCTGTTGCACTGCAACAGATTTTCTGAATCGGGCCGATTTCGTTTTCACGCATCGGCCTTAAGATCGGGTGTCAAAATACACGTACGATTCGCGCCCCGACACTGTCGGGCCGACAGATCGGGCCGACAAATCGTACCGTGTAAACCGGCCTTTACACAGAGTACCGCAAGAATCCGTGCTAAAATCCGTGCTGCACGTGCAGCACGATTATTTATGCTCTTTTAACCAATGATATCATTATTTTGCGCCGTTGTTGTTGCAACGGCAACGAGAACGTCACAAATTTGCATTTTTGATGTAAAAAAACAATAGCTTTGCACGCCCTGCACGTGCATCTTTTCATTTTTGTCCATTTCCTTGCCGTCGTTAGCAAAACAACAACGTAAAAGAACCAAATTTGAGGTTTTATGGACGACGTGAGCACTTGGATGATGCATTTTCATTTCTCCCCTAAATTAAGCGTGACGCATATCGGTTTCATTCCTGAGGGACTGACACACCATTGTCATGTTAAAAATCTTTGAATAGTCACTAAGTGATTACAATAACGCGAATTTCTGTTTTGAGATGACGTTCTCGTTGCCGTCGCCGTTGTCGTTACTAAAGCTCCCTAATCTCGGAGTTATTTTCATAGAGTTATGTCGTAGAGTTAGAGTTAAGTTTCCAAAATCGTGAATTCAGGATTTTGCACTGCTAAAACCCTGAATTCAAAATTTTGGAATTCAAGATTTTGGACTTCCAAAATCTTGAATTCAGGATTTTGGAAGTCGTTAACTCTAACTCTAAGTCCCGAAAATTCTAGGTGACCTTTTTAGGGCAAAAATCCGTTAAAAATGGGCAATTATACCATGTTTTAGATGTTCGAAAATCCTAGGACAGGCAGGCAAGCAAAAAATTTTACAACAAATTTTCCAAAAATTCTAGATCTCAAAATGTTTTCCGAACAGATGTTTTCCGAAATTTGACGTTGGGTGCCCCTGATACGTCTGCGTTCGCAGGCTACTTGTTTGAGAAAACCCAAAGCAGAGGTTATTTTAACTTTTAAACCCTTGAGACAATCAAAGTCGAAACAAACATCGAAGTTGTGGAGAAACGAAATGTTGTGGGTTCCTCAAGCTCCAGAAGCCGGCAAGTCATGAGTTGGCATGTCATGGTCTCTTACCTGTGCACACGGACCTTCAGAATTGTTTGTTTGTTTTTTTCAGGCTGCAAATTTCTTTTTTGTGTTGTACTATGCTTTCGAACAGGTGAGATAACGCGAAAAAGTTGCACAGTCGAACGGAGAATTCAACTGTAGATGTTGTATTGATCTTGACTTGCTTTTTTTTTTTTCATTGGCTCGCCTTTGGAGCCTAACAAATGTTATTTCATTTTTCTTAATGTTAGGGCATGTATAAAGACTGTTCATTATTTTGAACAGTGTCGAGAAGACAAGGACAGAGGAAAAAAAAGATTTGTCTAAAAGCATCTCACTTTCAGTGAGCTAAAATGCCTCTTGCAAACAATGGTCTATGTTAAAATTTTTTTCAATGTCGGCGCCGTTGTGTTTAATAAGTCTGCAAGTCCAAGTTCTTTGTACTGCTTACTAAATCGGCTGCTTCCACACGCTACATTATCATGAGAGAGATTTAACATCGCTTTTACTGCAAACGACAAACATATCTCAACTTGTGTCGAGAAGCGCATGCAACATCATTCTAAAATTTGCATTTTTCCAATAATGGAAGATAATAATAATGATATTAGAGAGATTTTCCGTGAAACGGTCAACGTCGGCTTGCCGTTTCATTTTTTTACTTAACACCCACGGCAACTCGGAATGGACTCTGTTAATCTCGAGTAGTTAACTAAAAACAAAAACAAAAACAAAAAGTCGGAGTCTTTTTGAACATTGTTTGTGGAAAAAGACGCTATACAAAATGAAATCCTTACCTCTCGAATATTGTGAGTTTCGATTGAGCTGTTTGTGAGATACCCAAAACGGTAATAGCCAAAACACGGGGCCGGGATCGGGGTCGGGGTGTCTTTTCTTTTCCAAATTTTTTTCATTCAATTTTTGTCGTTATTCTCCTGTACTCTTATTTTCGAATGACCGGCATCTGTATTTCATTTGCGGTGGGAAAAAAAAGCAAAAAAATTAAGAAACCTACGGAAGCTATGAAAGCTATGAAAGCTCTTAGTTTTGCGTGACGACCATTGTTTTATTTGTATTGCGGAGGAAGTTTTTACGAAGTAAACGTTAGAATGTGGTTTTAAATGTGGAGCTAAGCGAATCTTCAGTGTCTCTAGCGATCTTGAGTTAGCGTATATTCCCCACAAAACCTCCAATTTCAGTCGGAAATTCTCTTAATTTCGAAACACAAACTAAGAGCTTGCGGGTGTTCCTTATTTTTTTGGACTAATTTCCACCATAAAAGAAGGAAAGATTTCAAAGACGGAGACAGTGTGGCCCAGTGGTTAGGGCGCTTGCCTTGAGATCCGGAGATCCCGGGTTTAAGACCCGCTCTGACCACTCGCTGAATTTGTTCCTGGTAGTCCCTGGTTCAACGTCTCAGCTGCACTTGTAAATAGCCAACTGGTTTGCCTCCGGCCAGTTGGGGTTCTTAACAGTTGTTGTTGTTGTGTTCTGTTGTTTCGTTGATTGTTTCATTGGCCCTGAAAAGCCCCTATTGGGAACGGTCAATTAAGTATGTATTGTATTGTATTGTAAACACTCGAAAATAACAGTACAGGAGAATAACGACAACAGTTGAAACAAAAAAAATTGGAAAAAAAAAAAAAAAGATACCTCGACCCCGGCACCGCATTTTGGCTACTACCGTTTTGTGAGTCAACAGACAGTCAACGTGAGTTCATTGCGGTAAGACTTGACATTGACTTACCGAAATTGGTTTTGGGGTTCTTTTTTTCCACAAATAACTTGTTACGTGGTCACTGTGGCTTCTGCTGTTTGCGTTTGTAACGTAAACGTGTTGATAAACAGTAAGCCTCGGCCGGAAAATTGTCGTGAAAAGGGTAAAACCGTCCTCCTTGTAAGAGAGTTTTAGGTGTCGATTTTTTGCTGCAAGTTTCGAAGCCAGGAAAAAAATTGTCGTATCGTCACTTGGATTGATTTTAATCAATTTATGTATTTTCTTTCTTGTTAGCTGTTAAAACTGTGGGCTGTTGGCTTTCAGAGATATCGCTCGACCATGGTTAGTTTTACAATCTTATGGCTTGTCTTACAACTTGAGTGTAGAGGGGTGCGGTTAAGATTGATACGTTTTGCCATAGGTGCGCCAAATAAATAAACACGCTAGGCCAAGAAGAAAGATCCTCATCTCTAATCCTCTTCTTACTTCCATGAAGTAAATGAGGATACTTCTAGTTGCCCCCAGATGGGAGGGTAGTCCTTGTGATTGGTTCGCTATCTCGGCGTAATTGAGCATTTAATGATCACTCCCTAAAGCCCGCCGCACACGGTGAGGAAAGAGCTGAGCACGTGACTTCAGTGACGTCGGAATTTCTTCCTCCAACACCATCCTGAACCGCTGGAGTCACGTGAGTATGCCATGTATTTTTATTGGCTGCTTGATTAAACCAAGCTCAGCTCGATTCTCACGATGGCCGCACACATTGAGGAATTTGTCTCGCGAGGCCAAAAATATAAAAAAGGGTTGATTTTATCCTCACGGCCTCGCGAGGCGAATTTCTCACCACAATTTCCCCGCACACGTGAGGAAACGGCTGAGCAAACCGCCTCGCGAGGCAGTTTGCTCAGCTCTTTCCTCAAGTGTGCGGCGGGCTTAAGGCCTGTTTTTTAAACGTCGCTTTTCACATGTGCCGAATCTAATGCAAATGCGTGAAACAATAGATTTTTGTCGTTTGCATTAGATTCGGCACATGTGAAATGTGACGTTTAAAACCGGCCTAAGGAGTGAATAATGCCTGATGCAAACAAAAAAAACTCGCGTTTCGCCAGCACTTCTGAATCGGAAATATTGAGAAAACAAGATGATGCTGTACCACAGAATACAAAGAGGGCCACAAAAATTTGGCCTGGAAGTTTTCAAAGGTAAGAGAAGATTTCATATTTTTGCCAACCAGCGTTTGGCTTCGTTTTTCCAGATAAACTTAATAATTGCTAAAAATATTTAAACAATGCTCACACCAACAATTTGTTTCACTCCGAGTAATTGTATTTTGCAGGGCTGGTTTACCCAGCAAACAAATTTAGGAAAGTTCTGCGTGGCTTCAAGGAAACAAGACGGGTCATATTACAACAATGCCACGCTCGCCTCAATTACAGCCGCCATTTTCTGGTGGCTCCTTCACCCGGGGGGAGGGGGGGGGGGGTACTCCCTTATAAGGGCTTAATGGGGACGTGCGGCCAGCCAGGGTATGTTTTTCGGGATTTTTGTCTTGAACAGGGTATCGAATTTATCATTTTTTGTCTTAATCAGGGTATCTATTTATCATTTTTTGTCTTAAACTGGGTTAAATGTCTTAAACAGGGTATCAAAAATCGGAATTCTGTCTTAAAATGGGTTGGAAAATCAGCGATATTTGTCTTAAACAGGGTCAGGGTATGAGGGGCCGCGCTGCACCTCCCCAACCAGGGATACATCGAGTACCCCCCCCCCCTTCCCCCCCGGGCTCCTTCACCAACTGTATTTTTAATTTCCATTTCAAATGAACTTGTAAAACTTTGATCGAAGGGTGAAAATGTTTTAACAAGCAGACTTTCGATTTAAATTTCTGATTTGAACGGTGTTAAATGGCCATTTGTTAGTTTGTGACGAGGATTTTAAGGAGGATTTTTTAGATGCTTCTGTAAACACTTTCGCGCATGCATTGTACCGCTTGCACGTTTTCCACGCATGAATTGGTGAGATGTCAATAGGCCTTATTCACAATGGCCGTCATGTTGCTTTTCAAATTGTTATGCAAATTAGCCATGTGTTATGCTGGGGGGCAAACATTGGAAACAAAGCAAATTGCTGAAAATCGGCTCGTCGAAATATTGAAATAACATTGCAAAAATTCCATTTTAGTATTTAGAGCTAAGTGCCTTTTATAATAATTTTATATCTTTTGATTGCCTTTGACATTTTGACTTTCTACCTCGTTATCTGCTCATTTTTCATTTAAAAAAAGGTCGAAGTAACTTGTATAATGATTGTATTTTACTGCTTAGGTGATAAACATTCAATGAACGTGAAACAAATCATCTGTGTAGCTAAGATGTTCGTTATAACCTCTCAAACTTGTGTTGTTTGCCCCCTCAGAAAAATGTCGCTAATTTGCATGATAATAGCAAATCCAACATGGCGGCTATCGTGAATAAGGTCTATTAAATCGACTTTGATGGTTTCTTCTGCAAATGTTGAGAGATCACTTCGTGTGTTTACCTTAAACAATTGTTCTTTTCTTTCTCGGTGCATAGTGGCAAATATTCTGCCTCTATTCACCTCGATTTCAAAGAATAATAACCTCATACTAACTGAGGGCGAGAGCCGTACTGGGGAATATTGGCCCGCGGGCGCAGCAGGTGCAAAAACTACCGAGGGCCAATATTCCCCAGTACGGTCTCGAGCAAGTGAGGTTAGTAAGTTCTTTATTATAGGGCATCGCTTCTTTCCTCCTGATGAATGTTCGTAATCTTGGGTCTTTCATCACATGTAAAACTAAATTCCGTTTGCTGTAATTGTACTTTTGTGGTGAAAAAAAACTTCCTTTTCTTCAAAACGTTTTATGTTTCACCTTGAATTTCTCGGGAGAGAAAAAAATACGTTTCCATGGTAATGGTCCGTACTGTAAAATCCCGACCGAAAACCAGCCAATCAGAGTGCTTCATTTATCCTGAGAATTGCTGGCCATGGGCCCGTTTCTCGAAAGTCCCGGAACTTTACAGGCCATTTTCGGGTGTCACAATTCCCTTTGTATCTCAAGAACGGAGAGGATTTAAGTCGTCAAACTTTACAGTCAGTTTGCTTTTTGTTACCTTGAAAACATGTTTAAAAAATAAGCTTTCCAAAACAAGCGGTTGGCAGGTTCACAAATGGCTTTTCGGGCCCAGAAAGTTTTCGGGACTTTCCAGAAGCGGGCCCATATTATTGTTCGAATCCATTCAAGCACGACTGATAATCTAAGATGGCGATCAACAAACAGCAACACCGAGACGGAACCATTTAGAGAAATTTTTAGGACGAAAAAAAGCTAGGATTTTAAAACAAGCACGACAGATAACATTTTATTAAACACTGAACTACAAATATCAGATTTTCAGCATTTTATTGGCTCGCCGGACACAGGCTATCAGTCCATATACCTGCTGTACCATATATGGTCAAGGAACGTGTCAGTTTGCAGCTCTGCGAAAAAATGGCCGACAAAGGCCGTTTTGTACCCGAATTGACCGAGGCAGAAATCGATGCTTTAGTCGAGAATACATAGAAGAGTTGTTGATCCTGGAGTTTTTAATAAAACAATTATTCTACTCGGGCTTGCTGGATATAAAATGATTATAACCAACTCGGCGCGTTACCTATCACGTCATATCCAGCGCGACCTCGTAGTATAATTGGTTAAATGAAATATTACGGACATATTCCCGTTAGGAGCTTTATTATTGGACAGATTATTGCAGATATCTGTATACGTCCAGGGTAGATTGACAAATCATCTGGATGTGCCTAAGGCAGCCCACCTTTTACAGCAAGTAAATGCCTTAACGTTTTTGTTGGCTAAATTCTTTCTCTCCAGTAACTTATTTGTCCTTTTGACATTTATCTCTAGGCAATATGTCTTAAAGTGGTACAGTGATTAAAAAAAAATCACTTCCTTTTTTTCTTCATATTTTGAAAGTGTGTCTGCTTTTCACCTGACTTTGATTTTTATCCAAAGACTGATTACTTTGAGCGTAAGTTTTGGATTTCATGGTCCGCCATTCGCCATTACTCATGTTCAAAACTGACTCACTGGACCTCAGAGGGTTGAATCTTGGGAAAAGTGACGTCAGTCACTCAATAGCTTAAAATTTCAGCGTGTAAACGCAGTTTCTTATGTATGCAAAACACGAGTTTAAAAATCCGAGAGCCCAGCTGCATACTAATTCAGTCGCGTACAATCGCATTGCATTCTTAAACTAGTGAGTCTTTTTCATTTTCTCCTTAGTCCAGCTCTCTCAAGATTTTAAAGTTAGTAATGGCGGACTGTTAAATGGGAAAGTTCCAGTTAAAATAAACAAGTATCTTTTTCAAATTAAGGCTTAAAACTTGGGTCACTTAGTGTTTAGTTAACATAGTTTTGAAATCCAAAGAAAAAAGATTTGATTTTTTGATCATAGTACCACTATGAAAGACCCGGTGAATTTTTAGTTATTCCACAAAATCCCTGCTCGCAGCCGGTGTCTGACATTTGCAGACTGCAGACTGCAGACAAATATTTGAAATGGGTGTTTAGACTTAAATACTGTTTATCAGCGCTATTTGTCTGCAGTCTGCAGTCTGCAAATGTCAGACACCGGCTCGCAGCCCTCTCACACGTGGCTTCTTTACGTTTGAAAATCGTCACTCATTTTTTTTCTTCTTAGATTTCTTATGTTGTTATTATTGCAGGTCAATGTTTATTGTGGATTTGTTACATTAATTCTTGTTGTGAGTAACTTATTCTCTACATTTTACCCTTCAAAATGTAGTCACTGACTTAAATTCCGTTTGTTGTGATCGGATTTATGCAAATTAACTACTCGCAAATGACATATCATGAGTTTGCCTCAATGAAAATTAAAACCCCTTAATTAGGTGGAAGTATGTGTTATGTGTATTTGATCAAAAGTCTTTTGAAATACAGAAAAATAGAAATATGTTTTGAACAGTGCAAGAAAATTATGCAGGTTTGCTCTTCTATTTATCCCGTTTTTCCTTTCTTTTATTATTTTTTCTTTGTACACTTCGAGATCGCATCCGCACGTATGTATTTTGTTCTTTTTTTTCTTTCTTTTTTTGAATTCTTTCTTCCTTTTTTTGACCCATCTTGTCGTGTTTCTTGTCTTGCAGTTGGTAGAGATTGCCCATGTTTGTCTATATGGTTTTCCATTCTCAAAGTAAGTAGACTGTGAAGAGAAAATTAAAGCACTTTTTGCGTAGTACTGAGAGACGGGACACCCTCAATCCTGGCTGGTAAAAGAAAAGCGAAGTACACGGAGAAAAACCTCTCGTTGCAGACTGGAAACCAAACCTGTCGGTACAGGGTATAGCCTGAAATGTCAGTCGTCTCCCGCCCTCAGCCTTCCCCGGGCGAGACTGACATTTCAGGCTATACAGGGTAGAGACCACCAACAAACCCAGCCCGCGCACTGTGACACCTCGCGCAAAGAAACCGAAGCAAGGACACATTGAAGGAAAGATATCTTACCACCATTTATGTATGGTCCTTTGTGCCCATTGTTTTGTAGCATTTTGCAGACCAAAATACAGCCAGGGTTTACAAGTACAGACATAGAGGATATTACGTGCCCGGGATTACATGGCCGCGCGGAAATACGAAATTTCTCTTCGAGCGAACGAGTGAAATATTTCTCAACACGAGAGGAGAAATTTCGTATCCCCAAGCAGCATGCAATATTCTATTTATTATATAAACACCAATGAAATACTAAATCATTTCACGAAATGCATCGAAAGGCGCTATTTTTATATGTAACCGTAACAACAGTGATCTTTTCACGTGTGAAGATGACATGTTATCCCTTCAACGATGTAAAACACTGAGTTGTTTGCATTTATATGCGTAACGGTTTTTGTTGCTGTTGTTTTTATTCAGGGCTAGCAAAGGAGTATTATCGGAATATTCATTATCTCTAAGAAATATGACGCAAATAACCAACATCTTAATCACATTTCGCCTGTTGAGAATTGTCCCTAACGTTAAGGTAAGATTCCTCGAGGTTCTACACCTTGTGTGACACAAATGACGGTATTTTGTTCGTATTTCTTCAAGTTGAGGGGACATTACTTTTTATATGATAACGATACTTAGTAAATAAACCCCTTCGGGTGGCTGGTATGTCGGCTGATAAAGGTCGAATTACCACCGTGAACGATTTGGAAAGCTGAGGTTTCGAGCGTTAGCCCTTCGTCATTCCACTGTCATTCGCTCTGACGAAGGACTATCGTTCGAAACGTCAGCTTTCCAAATCTTTCACGGTGGTAATTCGACCTTTATCAACGCGTTTGATAAAACCAAATTTTCATGTTTTACTCTCCCACCGACGCAGCACCACAGTTTCTTTAGAAACTAGAAATTTGATAATGTCCGCGTCTGAGAGATTGTCCGAAAAATGACTGTTTGGCCAAGAAGCGAAGCTTCGAGGGCAAATATGAAATTTTGACTGAGGACAATCTCTCAGGCAAGGACATTATCAGCCAACATACCAGCAAGCCAGAAAGGAGATTATTTATTTTATATCCTTTCCTTTAATTTTCACATGATATCGCGCAAAAAACCGTTTTAGTGTAAAAAGCCAGTGTTGATCTGATGGCGGCAATACTTCGTATTTTTTCGATGCACTGTTTAAAATTGGACTAGAAAGAAAGCGTGTCGGTCTCATGAAAGAAATTAAATCGTTTTAATTGTCACTGCGAGTCGAAAACTCGAAACAAGGCCCTTTTTTCTTACTGAAAAAGAAATTTCAACCACGAAACACAGAATCTGAAAACGCTGGATGACGGTATTTGCAAGTGGAGCTGGAATTTTTCTCTCCTTCGAACGGTTGGTTTATTTTATAGTTGGTAAACACATTGTATTAAATTCTCTGCTCTATAAAATGACTCAGTTTAAGTTCACGTAGGATTAAATCTATAGAGTGTGCTCATAACTTTCTTCACCTTCAAGACGACAGCATATTTTGTTGACTTTCTTGTACTTTCCAGAACACAGAAGGGTGCGATTATGGCTAAATCGTACAATAGTAAAATATGACTTTTTGACGTACGACTCTTCCGATTCTTCAGATTCTCCGCTTGTTCAGATTCTGCGATTCTTCCGATTCTACGCCATGATTTTTCCGATTCTCCTATTTTACCAATTTTCATTGTCCGATTCTCCAGAACAGCATTTGCGACCGGCATTTTAATGTCACTTTTACTAGCCTCCATAAAACGAGTTCGTTTATCTCCCATGTAAAATGAAAACTCTTCATCTGCCTTTTTTCCGCTGGCTTTGTTTCTTTTCAACGGAAATGATCTGCACAGAATTGCCACCCAAACGGGAGTTATTGGTAAATAGTATAATGTGTTATTGACTTGTCAATACTTGATTGGAGGGTAGGTGACATACAGCAAATGATGCAATTGGCAAGAGGTAATCGTGGCAACCTAGCCACGGGTCAACCTCGGCACCCCGCCACACGTGCAAAGTACAGCGACGGCGCATGCACAATGTCAATAACAGCTGACCGGCAGTCCTTTTCAAGTTAACTTTGCATATAAATAACCACATTAACAGCCTAAATGCTGTGGCGATGTAGATTTTTTTCTCGGTATCAGTCTCTCCCCCCTTGAAAGTTTGAAACTGGGAGGTAGGGGACTATGTTCTGGCGTGCAACTATTCCTGTCTGTACTAGCGTTGCGTAGCGACAAAAGTGATCATTTGAATTACGTCACATGTCACCTCATGCGTTAGGAAGCAGAAAATTGTACCAGGCATGCGTGTCGCAAACTTAACGAAATTGTCAGCGATCATGGATTGCGCATAGCAAGTTTTCTTTCGCGCTGTGACAAAAGGTGGCCAAATTTCTAAACGTAGAAAGAAAAGAGGCTATATACAATAGGCCGTTTCCGAGTTGATGTCTGTCTCCTCTTCAAAGCGAGTCTCAGTGCGAAGTTTTTGTGATGGTAATTAGTTCTACTTTACAAATGAATGAAAACTAATTTTCATAAGAAAAACTTCGTACTTGCAATCGCTTTGAAGGGGAGGCAGACATGAACTCGGAAATGGCCTTATGGTTAAGGTAAAACAGAAGCATATATGCTTAAGGGGGAAATACTGATCGAAGACAAGCCGTGAGACATCCAGCTCTTTATATATAAAATCATGAGTTGCCAACCTTTTAAGGATGATGAAAATTTGGCCTACAAACTCCACGACATGTCGGAAAATAGGGGACTGTGAATTTCCATTATTTTAATGAAGCGTTGACCGGCACTACATGATTTCTCTTTCTATCTTCCATGCAGGCTCTTTCTCTTATTCTTAAAACACTGTTGAGGTTGTTGAAGAACCTGAGGCCTTTCGCAGGAATTATTGTAGTAAGGACATGCATTTGATACTTCATTTAGCCATTTTTTTTTTTCATTTTTAGCATAGTAGAACGGATAAGGTCTGGTTGTGAGTAGAGTTGAGCAGGCGAAAATCATTTTGTTTTATTTCGTTTAATATTTCGAGAAATGGCGCATCTTAGTGTATTGATGCGTCTGCAAGCATGGGCTAGAAGCATATTGTATGCAGTTAACTGTACCTCTGGCCTAGCAAAATGACGTTGACAGAATCTGACGATTTTCGAAACTTGCGTGGACTTTCATATTTTCGTCTTAATCCAGTAAGTGCTTTTGTCCCTTTTCTACGCTGTTGGTGTTTATGGTCGTCCTTGGTTAGCCGGTATCCGTCATAAAATGTTCAGCTTGTTTTCGGCTGATTCATTGGGTAAAAAACGACGAGTTGTATGTAGAACTTCACGTTCATCAAATGTTTATCAACTTAGTTGTGAAGAAATATCCGGAGATGCTACCGATAAGCGTAAAGAAATGTTTTACCAACCCTACTTAAAAACGTAGTGTACAATAGCCCTGGGCGTAACGCTACCATACACATAGCAATCATTGTAAGTGTAGGGAGTATAGTATTCCCCTAAACTTGGTTGTTTCTTTAGTATCATTTAGCTCATAGATTCTCGTATCTTTTTACCACAGGCAGTTTTTTACGTTTTTGCTGTATTTGGTATGATGCTATTTGCTGGTGTCACTGATCCATCGAACGTCGGAGTAGATGAAACTAGGTAAATTATCGTTAACTTTCTCCAAACGTAACTTGGGTCGGTTGCCCCTATATGTTCATCGGGCACTGTCATTGCAAGGGTAGACCATTAAAAATTTCCGGGTGTATATTTATCCAGTGATCTAAGATGGAATGCGTGCTGTGAATATATTTCTAAAGTCTCCAACAAATGGTTATATACCTTTTATCATATTAAAAAGAAGTGGCCTGGCGAGCTAGTATATTGTCTAATACGATCAGTACCGGTTAAATATAAGAATTCCTTCACCATTCGAAGAAGTGGCGCTTGACAAGTATTTGCATTTGTTTTTATTTACAGGAAGTTAAGTAAAGAATGTGGTACATTTGACCAGCTACAGTACTACGCCAACAACTTCGACGACTTTTTTGTAAGTATTAAATTACATTCATTGCACTGGAATTTTGCATCTCCCCAAATCGGCAGACGCATTATCATGTACTTAGTTTTAAGTTGTCAAAGATTTTCAAAGTGGGTTAATTTGACATAGTTTGGATTTGTGCTGTTTACCCTGCGGGCGTGCTCAACTAAACAATAAACAAGTTATGAACACGTTTATTAACTAAAGTGAACCTTGTTTACCAAAATGGCGAACAGCAAATTGTTAGCAAGAGACCGATTCTCCGAAAGGGGTGGGAGACGGGAGGTTATCCATAAGCGTCCAGAAGAATTATTTTGACATCAAAATTCTATTTTCGAGGTAGCACATCACGTAAAACTCATAGATGCTTGTTTGGTGTAAACATCGCGTAAGCTGAAGCTACGTTGAGAAAAAATTTACTCAGTTTACTAAAACGTTATTTTCTTGTACGTGTTTGGTTGGTGTTAACCCGCATTGGTAAATGGTGGGAATTGGCCACTGTGCTTTGTTTGACTGTAAAGACATTTTCGTGCCCTGATTAATTTTCACGCAGGCTGCCGTGGTAGTGCTGTGGGATCTCATGGTAGTTAACAACTGGCATGTCTTTCTGAAGGAATACGCAGAAGTTGTCAATTGGTAAGACCAACTTAATGTTGTGACATCACTTGGTGCCCTCTGCAAAAGAGCCATCCGCAAAGCGACTGAGGTCGAATATAAATTACTCGAAAAGAAAGTGTAAATAAATTAATGTGAAGCCACTGAGCAGGGAAAAACATGCTCCTGGTGTGACCGACAAATACGCGATTAAAATTAAACATGTAATTTTTTACCAAATCGTTGAGATTCGAGGAAAAGGATTTTAACATGTATTAAATAAAATTGTCTGTTTCGTGTTTCAGGTGGGCGCAGCTTTATTTTGTGGCGTGGTACTTGATTTCTGTCATTCTAGTCATTAACCTCTTTGTTGCTCTTATTCTAGAGGTAAATTCAAACTTTCTTTGTTTCTTGGTTATAAACATTAAATTTTTGTTTCTCCAGTTGCCATATATGTAATTGTTTTTGGCAACGTTGGTATGTGCGAAGGAAGGTTCCTTTAGTACAAGCCAGCAAGAATATAACTATACCAAGATGCATGCTGCATCTTAATGCAAATGAGTATCAGCTGCGATTTGCGAATGAGTATCATTGTTGTTTGTCTTGTTTTGACGAGCATCCAGTATTTAGTCATTGGATAGGGTTTTTCAACTATTTTCGACCAAACAAAAGAACTGTATTGCTTTAGAGGCACAGAATCTGTTGAACAAATCATGTCGCCATTGGACTGAATGTGACACTAAGCGCTGGAAACAGCACGGAGCGGCGTACGGTTGGTCATGATGATGAAGAACTTCGTCACTGAGAAACGACAACAACTTTATCGTAAACTTTGTTCAGAATTTCTGGCAACTTCGAGCCATTTAAAGAACTGTGAGATTATTCGAACCCGTTAACCTATAAATGGCAACGGCTACGCAATAAAACCCTTTAGTATAATTACATAGGTGATTATTGAAAAGTCTCTGTGCTGATTGGTTGCACTTGAGGTGATTATTAATTACACGAAAATCACCTAAGTTTTTTTTTTTTTTTTTTTTTCCAAATGGTCGCAAGGCGTTATGTCGAGGTGACAGATGAAGAAATTTTTTTTTTGTAAAGAAAATGCATATTTCTCAAATAACCACCTATGTAGTCATACTAAAACAATTATTCGCCTCAGGCTCGTTGAATAAAAGCCTCTACTTCGTCTCGGTTTTTATTCACCGACATTGACCTCGCCTTCGGTGAATAATTGTTCAGTGTTAAAGTGCCCCTGTGACCAAAAAATCAATTCATATTTTTCTTTGGATTTCAAAACTATGTTAACAAAACACTAAATGACCCACGTTTTAAGCCTTGATTTCAAAAAGACAACTTTATTTTAACTGTAATTTTCCTATTTAATGTTCTTGAGAGAGCTGGATCGAGGAGAAAATGACGTCAAAGGCTCACTACTTTAAGAATGCAATACGTGTGTACGCCGCAGAATTAATATGCAGCACGGGGGTTTTGGGCTTTCAGACTTTTAAACTCACGCTTTGCATATATAATAAGCTGCGTTCACACGCTGAAATTTTAAGCTAGTGAGTCTCTGACGTCACTTTTCCCTGGATCCAACCGTCCGAGGTCCAATCGGTCAGTTTTGAACGTGAGTAATGGCGGACCGTGAAATCCAAAACTTACACTCAAAGTAAACGGCCTTTGGATAAAAATCAAAGCTCAAAATTTTGCCAGTCAGGTGTTCAGCAAACACACTTTCAAAATCTGAAGGAAAAAAGGAAGTGTTTTTTTTATCACAGGGGCACTTTAATGACCAGAAACATCGGCGGCATGCAGCGTGCATCTAAGTACATTTTTCCCCATCGTCTTTTGCACGCAGCAACGTAAAATGGACCTCTTTAGCTTGTACGTTTTGTTTTCCCATTTCAGACCACGTGATGTTCCCAAGGCAATTTTCCTTTTGTTTTTTCATAAGTTGTACATACATATGCACCTGTATAAGAGGACATTTGAAAGAAACTGTGGAAAACCAAACCGTACAAGCTAACGAGGTCCCTTCCCAACCGGCATTTAGTAATGTTTTAAAACACAGTGGCAAATGTTTCGTTGTCTGCCTTCACTTCAACGGCATTTCTACGTTTCCTTTTAGTTTCCTTTGCCAGCAGCTGAGTGTGCAAGATGGAATAATGCAAAATTAGTTTCAGTAGATGTAGCAAAGTTTTGCATAATACAGTCAAATTCCCAAAATATTTATTTGCTACTGTTCTTTTCACCAACATGGCGGCCTATGACGTCAGTTGCAATCAGACAATTATTATGCGAGTCAGTTGCGGGTTCAAATTTTTATCCTGTTCGAGATGAACGAAATGGCATATATTTCAACTGCGGAATTCCTTTCCAAATTTTATTCCATTCTATTCCGCAGTTGAAACATATGAAACTTTGAATTCATATATATGCTAGCAAAATCAATTCACTATCTGTTGGTTACGGCCGCCATGCATTATTAGGGACTTTAAGAACTTAATCCATGTTTTACAAATCCAGTTCATGTTTGACAAATCCAATCCAGTCTATCTTTACAATATGCATATACCTGATACGAAATAACTTGATGTCCACAAAACACAAAAGAACAAAGCGAACATAACAATACCTAATTATCAAGGCCTAATCGTAGTAACAATTTTCTCCTCCGCCATTTTTGTCCGGTATATGAAAGTCTACCCGTAAAAATAGAGAATGAAACGTTCACATTTTTATGCTCACATTGTCGCCGAAATCTCAAATTTGGTGATTTCACGTCATTGTTATGCAGAGTACCGTAAAAATATTTGCTAAAATGCGTGCCACACGAGCAGCACGTGCGGCACGATTATTTTTCCTCTTTTAACCAATGGCATCACTGTTTTGTGCAGTTGTCGTTGCCGTAGCAGCCGTAAACTATTTTCACATTTATTTTATGATTAATTCATTTATTACATCCATTTAGAAATCAATGGTGATCCTTGCAATCTGATTGGTTCTTAGCAGTGTGATTTATTCCCAAATCGCACTATTTTTTGCTCTAAATCGCACCATTTCCCCAGTCAATGAGAAAGGAACACTAAAAGAAAACAACCAATCAAATTTCAAGGCTTGTTTAAGGTAACCAATCATATTGCAGGAAAATGAAAGACAAAGAAAACCTGTGGCGAATTTTTTAACTTTTGTTCCCAACTGGATCAATAAAATATTGGCTCTGACGAAAATCCTACATTTTAGCAATTGTGATTTCTAAATGGATGTAATAAAGTGGTAATTGAACTTCGTGTCGTGCAATTTTGGTCTGAAATCATACGTGTGATTTCAGACCAAATTGCACTCCACTCAGTTAAATTACCATTATTTATTGCCACCGTTATCTATTTTATTCCTTCATTTACTTATCTATTTATTTTTAGCATTATCTTGTACGTAATAACTTTTTAAATGTAATTTATTCATAGTGGAAGAACCCCTTTGGGAACTATAATAATAAATTTTTGCACATTTATGAACATGCGGAAAAATCAGATCTTAACAACCTTTATTAAAATGCAAAAAGAAACTTGGGAGTAACAACATGTGTAAAAAGCTTAAAAACACAAAGCAGTGTGTGGCGTTCTTTTCCAAAGTGGAGCTAAATTATCTCTGAAACATGCATAGTTACCTCCAATTTTCTTTTTGGATGCCAAGAGCACTTGCTAAGTCCTGCTTTCTGCTCATAGATTTAAACCGCGCAAATATGTCCCTGTATTAGTAAGTAGCACTCATGGGAAATCCAAGTACCTGAGATGCGTAGAACGTATGCGCAATAACAATAGTAGGAAGCGTCCTTATTTCGCATACCCCATAATACACTTTGTTTGCCCCTCCAAATTTTGCATAAACCATTGGGCAAACAAAGTATATTATGGATAATGCGAAAATAGAGAATAAACTCATTTGATAACTCCGAATTTTCTTAATCCCATGATAGTGCTTACAGGGTTCGCTTAGGAAAAGAAAATGAATGGAGTTAGTGAGCTACGTTTGTATAAAGGCGTTTCATAAATTATGAAAACTTTTTGTAGGCTTTTATTAGTCAATGGGAGGCCAAGCAGCGGAGATTACGTCGATCCTCAGGGACTTCGGCTATGGTGAGTGCATGGTGAGGTAAATAAATCTTCAAACCACAACGTAGTTGACTAGACATAGATAGCCCTTGGTCCGGAAGTCCGACAAAAATATCAGTTAGGAGATCTGCTGCATTAATATCTTGCGATGCAACTTACAGCTCGCCAGCTAATAGTTCAACGTCTTCAGTCTTTAATTACTACGTCAGTGGACTCAAATAGTCTGTGTCTTGTAGAACCACTTTTTTTCAGTTTCCAGGCAAGGCTAGTGCTTTTCTTGCGGTGTGATTCCTTATTAGTTATGAGACCCAGTTTGGCATCGATGTCTAATATTGTGGCTCTGCACGAAAAGCGAGGGCAAAAACGCCATGTTACCTCAAATCACCATGTATGGAAAGAAACAATAGCTAACAGGTATTAACAATGACCGGTTGTGCTCTATAGATCGTTTTCACGTGACGTCATTAAATTCTAAAATCAAAATCGTGAGGTTTTTACGCTCACTACCTGGAAGATAATCTAGAATTAATTATTTTTACAAGCTTTTAGTACCGTAAAGTTTTTCGTTTTGAAAATACAGCTTTTTGAAAAAGGCAGCTGCGGTCTGGTTGAAAAAAAAAAAACCTTTCCTTATAACTTTCAACATTTGAAACATTTCCAGTCTTAGAAAATTGTGTTGATGTGTATGTCTACCAGTTCATGGGTGGAAAGAAACCGTTTTCATGGCAAAGAGAATTTCAAATGTGTTCGTTTGTTTCCGGCGGCCATATTTGTGTACAGTTTTGGTACACAAAGATGGCATCTCCATACAAAGCTCTTAAAAGTTGCGTGAAACGTTTCGGCCAATAACTAAAAAATAGTGCACCACTCCGGTTTGAAATTTTCAGAAGTTGTTTATGTATTTGTGTTTTATAACAATTCACTTTCTTGGCCTTTTCCATTGACTGGTTTAGAAATTTTTTTTTGTTGCGTGACAGTTGCGTTACAGTGAAAACGATCTATACGTGGGCATGAATCATTAGCCAAACCGAGGGGTCTTGCCACTATATCTGCGTTATGACAATACTAAGAACAATTTTCTATTTTACGGAAGCTTAATTTAGAAGAGCTTCTTAGTGAAGTCTTTCGTTAAAGACTGCTTGCTTATCTATAAAGTAAAACTAATTACTGACACGAAAATTAAGCACTTGATCTCGCGATGAAAAGGAGAACCAAGTAAATTTTGAAATGCTTGTCCTTTTAAATTGGAGCAATCATAACAGATGCAGGTTAGTGTGACTGCAGATCAATACATGAAACCAGAAACCCATAAGGGTTGAAACGTGTAAGGCGCGTTCACAGCTTCCGAATGTTCAGTGCTAAGTACCATATTTGGAAACCCCTCGCTCCACTTAATTTCGCGCGAGAACATTGGTGGTATTGCGTAGCGGTGTTCTTGCGAACTGATTGGTTGAATGTTTCTCTCTTGTTGTTCCAAATATGGTACTTAGCGAATTGAATAATCAGAAGCTTGTTTCCCAGCACACAAGGGGCCGTTACACGTTTCAACCCTTATGGGTTTCTGATGAAACCCGATGCAATTATTAAACAATGAACTCAGAAGGTTGTTCCTTGTTGAAATGAAGCTCTGTTATGTCAGATTTTTGATCCAGTTCAGTGAGTAGTTTCTCGCAACGCTTCGCTTGTGCTGTAAAAATGCCAATTTTAATAATTGTCAGCCAGTAAATAACCCTTTTTTGAGACCCGTTTCAAACGTCGCATTTTACATGTGCCGAATCTAATGAAATTGTTATGCGGAATCTAATGAAAATGTTGTCGCTTATTTGCATTAGATTCGGCACATGTAAAATTCGACGTTTAAAACGGGCCTGAGCTGAATGGGAACGAGTGCTAATCAGAGCTAGTGTATTCTCTTTTTAGACGGAGGCGACTATGACAGATGGCGGTCGTTTTCATCAGCTGTTTAGCGCAAGCCTGGTTGAACCTTCAGAAGAGGATTTACTTAATGAACTTAGAGGACATGTTCACCATGAATTTCAGATCACTGACCATTCCAATTCATCACATTTTTATCAAAACAGTCAAACTCCCGTCAATTTTCACTTATAGAATAATCATATTACCTGACGTTTTTCTTGAGTTTTTATTGTTTCAAAGTCAATAGTTTTTGCCGCTCGAGATCACATTCTGTTTTCACGTTTGATTTTAATCATTCACCAAGATTAGGTTTGTTTCACGAGCAGAATGAGTAAGCAAAGGGTGACGGTCAGCCGTCATGGCAATTTTTTACGTTATGTAAATCATTTCATTTTTACCACGCCCTCAACCCCTCCCTCACTGAAGGGTCGTTCAAGGTTTTTCAAAGTTAAAAGTTGCGAACGTGTAAAGTTTATAAACTTTTTAATGGCTTTTTCCGGGATTTTTATATAGTTTTATTTTAAATTTTACTTTCTGCATGTTTGCTTTTGGAGTACCCTATTAACAGAGCCGTTTCCATCTTGCCCAAGTATCTTGGAGAGATCGAAGCGACTCTACTAGCACGAGTCTTTTGGACTTTCCACTTAAAAACAAGCCAAATTTGGAGCTTCATTTTTCTCGCAGTCTTATCGATTTTGTCGCCATGTTCGTTTTTAAGATGATCTTTTTCTCTTCGTCACTATCCCAAAAGTTACATTTGGTAATGATTATTTCATTTAGAGCTAAGTTAGGATGTATGTATAGAGAGAGAGATTTAAAGTGTATAAAGCTAGTTAAAATTGTTGTTAAGCCAACGAAGAACGCCAAAAGGGTAAATACTGAGAAATCCGGCGGATAGAATTCGAGGTCCGCCTTGGAAGGATAGGAACAACTTTGTTAAAGGAACTCTCCAAGGCAGGGACATCTGAAAAAAAAATCAGAGACGTATACTGACCCTTGATGACTTGAAGAATGATGTGTTAAAAATAAAAAGTAAACTGCATAAGAACTTTTATTAAAACATTTGGAAATAACGCTTACCAGATAGAATATTTAAGACAAAATTAATGATGGCGAATCAGCACTTTGAAAATAAATTTTTAAAACATGGACATTGATTGATGTGATGACACTGATTTTAGTAAAAGAAGATTAAAAAGAAGTGTCAGAAGAATGATACAACATGCGTGTCCTCGAGTATTGCGTCTTAAATTTTGCGTGACTGTCGCATTTTGCCACATTCATAGTTGTTTTGATTACACTTTTACTTAAGGATGTTTCATGGCGTTTGGCAACTCGGTGAAACATTTTCTCTTCCGGTACAGGCCATTACACGTCACCAACTACTTAGCAATACAAAATTATGGATTGTTTTAAGTATTGTTTATTCTTTTGGTCTCGACGTTTTGTCTTGTGGTGTGGTTTTGTCGTTATGAGGTGAGGTATTGTCATTTTGTTACGAAGTTTGATGGTTGCGTGTTGTGTTTCCATCATCAGCTGTGTTTACATTTTATGTCGTGAGGTTCTTTTATGACGTCGAGTCCTCTCTTTATGTGATTATAAACACAGCACGTCAAAAGTAGACCTCAACACATCATGATGGAAATACAACTCGTAACCAGCAAACGTCGTCACTTGATGACAAAACCTCACCACATAATGACAAAAACCTGACCATGCACATAATGACAAAACCACACCACATAATGACTTAACCTCATCACATAAAGTTTATTATTATTATGAAAAGCTCACCGCATAATGACAAAACCTCACCACATAATGACAAAACCGCACCACATAATAATGCATTATGTTGCCACAGTACACTGACAAAACGCCAAAACATCAAGGTAAAGCTTTAAGACCAAAAGAATAAGGATTATATAATGTTCTGGCTTTCCATACAAAATGGCGAAACAGTTTTGCTTCCTACACCCCTTAAACGAGCTGAAGTCGTGGGCCATGTTTTGTAAAGAAAACAACTTGACTTTGAGACGGTACCCTCAACTGAACAATTCTAACACTAGAAAAACCTTTGGCCTCAATCTTGTGTCGTGGTGCAAACTATCTTCAATTTTTTTTTTATCCTACTGTTCTCTTATCGTTGGTTTGCTAACATCAGAAGTGGCTACAGCAAGAATACCTCCTCTGGCTATTCCAAGGAAAATGATCGAAGTTTTAATTCGCAACTGAATACTTCCTTAAAAAAAATTTTTAGTTAATTTGGAAATAGTTTATTACAAACAATACTAGTTTCCTCGGAAGTTAGTCAACTCAAACTTGATGATTTATATTAAACTGACTTGTGAAGGCTGTGTTGACTTTTGTAAAATTTTAAAGTCGAGCGGTGTCGCCGTGCTCAGCTCAAACGCCTTTGATATGGGGATTTTAGTAAAATAAACGTCTTGAATTCGCTTTGAACTGTACCACTAGCATATGAGTCCGAAAGTTGCTGTCACGCCATTCATTGATACTTCATTTCAAGGGGAATGGTGATTTCACAGCTGTCGATTTCGATGCAGTGTCTCTGTTATTCAGCTCAATCTCCTCTCTTTCAAGTTCCTCGTGTAAATTTTCAGCTGGTTTTTCACTCAACAACAGGGGCTCAAGATTCGCTCGACATAAACTAACTACTGCTCTAGGCCTCTTATCAACTCCTTGGCGTATTCCTGTTTGTCTATGTGGTAAATTTGCGGCATTGCGGATTCCAAATTTCAACTTCTGAGGCAAAATATGATCTCCTCGAGAAGAGCTAAAAGATGGCGCCGAGAGCTCTCCAAATTGCAAGGGTTTAGGGCTCGTGTTTGGACGCATAAGCCGCCGTGGAATGAAATCATTATATTCTGAATTGAGCTGTTTATCTGGGGATGATCCCAGGAAAAGCAGAATGTTTTCTTGTCTGATATCTTTACCGTTGCCCTGTATATGCTCTTGGTGCGATAATTGCGACGGGGAAAAATCACCCTCTACTGTTCCTTCATAGCGGTTAGTAAAAGGTATGACACTTGTTCCTGTTACTTCTAACACTGGTGGCTTAACTGCAACACTCTTTGTTGGCGCCCACATTCGCAAAAACCCATTTTGGTATTTTTCTCTTTGGACCTTTGTTACTTTACTAGACTCCATTCCTTTCACAGTTAAGCAGCTAGAGAAACATGGTTGCTTTTTTCCCAGCGTTTCGCTGTATGCATCCACAGACATTCGCACCTTCGTTCATACGTGACCAGTCCTGTTGATAAAGTTGTAGCCCTAGAAACCACTGGATTTATTTTTTTCTTCTTAAAACTCCATAAGAATCATCGCGAGTGCAAATCTTTCTTATCAGTTCCTTGCAAGCATGGACGTCCTGCGGTTCTGTTTTCGCTTCGCGTACAGTGTTTCTTCATTTCTTAAAAATGTAAAGAGATGCAAATACTTTGTTTATCAAGAGTAAAGCACTTTGGCTGGTGTCACAACTAGGTCAGAGACGTAGTGAAGGCAATAACTTCGATCAGCTCAGTTAAAAATCTCATATAATGGTTATTTGAAAGGCGAATTAGGGTCAAATTCCGGACTGTAAAGGAAGACAAAGTGAACGAGCGGTCACGGAGAGATTTGTATCTTTGGCAACCGCTTTGAAATCCACTTAAAATAGTTACCAAGACATCGCCACATTCCATATCTACACTGTAGCTCACAACAATATCAAATTGAAATTTGAAAAAATAGCGAAATGGTTTTAAAAGGCATGCAAGTGTTTTTCCTAGCTCACCTTCTGCGAAGAACTAAATTATTCACGATAGAGAGTCTGTGTAAAACATCCTTACCAGGACAAATAATTGAAAATAATGTCGATAATTTTCATAACGAATATTTGGATTTTCCGTTGCAGGTGTTTAGACTTGTACCCAAGTCCCCCTCTCGGGTGGATAACGAGTTCTGTTATCGTTTTGAGAACAATTTCATTCAAATTGTGATTCTTTTCAATTTGTTTGGCTTGGATCTTTTTCATCAACTAATCTCAAATTCAGAAGAATGTCACCCAGAAAGTCGTCTGTCGATTGCTAATTTACATAAGTTATTCTTTCTTTGACATTTTCTGCGATGTCCCAGATATCGATAACAATCAATTTGTTTTCCTTTTCTTATGCAAAGTAAGAAATTGGAACAAAAAAAAATTGTTTCTTTTTTGACAATCTGATGGAAAACAGCCAGTCAAAATACACAATCGAAGATTGCATGGTGGTTCAGCTTCAATGAAAGAATTGCATGAAGAAGGGCAAGCAGCACCCATGATGTTTTACAATACGACTGCTTGCAAAAAAAAAAAAAAAAACAGCAGTCATTTCCCAGGATGGAGCTAATGAAAAGCATGGATCTGTTGGATAATAAAAAATGAAAAAGAAAGAGCGATTTCATCTGAGGGATTCATTCCGAGTATCCCCGGCTCCGTTAACGTTGTGGTGGAAATGAGTTTAAGCAAAGACGACGGTTAAGGCAACGAAAACGTCATTTCAAAATATAACTTAGCGCTATCGCAAAGTATTTCGTGATTATTCCGTCTTGTTCACCTTGTTCAATACGGGCGAACTACCCTGTAACTGGAAGGGTACGAACGGTTTTAAAGTCAAAACAGAATGAATGGTTCATTCACAGTTATATGCTCACAGTGTCGTGAAACCCGAAAGGTCGGCACACACGAGGGGACTAGTCCCTGTGACTAGCTCTTCCCTGCAACAGGTCGCGGGGACAAGTCCCATCGTGTGAACTGGCCATTTTTGCCACAAACTCTAGTCGCAGGAACTAAAATTTGGTTCAGCTTCACTTTCATTCAAAGGCCAGGAAACTAAGCACACAACTGTAAAATGGTCTATTGGTCCACGCGTGTAAAGACTACTAGGGACTCAGTCCCTGCGACCAGTCCCTTCGTGTGTTTGCTGATTTCACGTTGTTGTTGGACGGCAAAGAAATGCACGGAAATTCGTGCTGCACGCGCAGCACGACTATTTTTTCTTTTTAACCAATAATATTCTTGCTTTGTGACGTTGTCGTAGCAATCGTCTTTGCTTAAATTCCCGGCGCATTGCAACGACGGACCGGTGAATGATGTTCTCAAAAGGACAACAGGTGTATCTTACATTAGATTATTAGAAATGTACGTTTTAAGATTCGTATAAATATTGACCCTTTTCCGAAAACACATGGAAGCACGTTAAACTTACAATGGAAGGGTGAAACATAAATTTAGGCCTGGTTCAGACGTCGTGCTTCTGCCGTGCTGAACTTGATTGCAATTAGGTTCGATCGTAGCACGGCAGAAGCCCAACTTTGATTCAGACGTCGTGCTGGAGTCGAATTTATTAACCGCGCGGTCATGGGTCGAGCGCGGTTCTTGCCCTGCAATCGGTTTATTTATTTATTTATTTTTTCGTTTTGTCGGAGAGCTGAACCAGACTTCCACTCGGCCACATAGTCAGTGGGACTTCCAGTCACGCAACTTAGGATGTTTATTCGCCAAAAAGCTGTTAAAATGTTAATGTACTTAACATTTTAGGAATATGCCACTCTTTATTTAGTACAAAATATATTGCCTTTTTGTGTTATCATTCAGTAAGCGGTTGATTCGAAGCGAGTATTGAGTACATAAAAGGTTATTATGTCATCCATGGAGTGTGTCGACGTTTAAACTTTCATTGGTAGGTAAATAACCACCGTACTAAACATAGCCGTGGATAACGTAAGTGACGCGTGTGACTACTAGGCCTTTACTCGTGTAAAAAACCAATTAAATTTAATCGCGACTTTTAGGAAAGAAAGCTGTAAGTTGTTAAAAGTGTTATTATGGTATCGTTCATACCCATAGATATCCTGATGACAGTTCGAGATTAATTAAGACCATTACGTCATCGGAGATTCCTCGGAGATTTCACCTCGGCTCTTAGTGATATTGCAATAAGTTCGTGTGCATTCGTTGTCGTCAGTTGTTGTGCTACAGATTGTCTATAGTCATAGTGAATCAACAAAGACTGCTTTGGAATGTGTACTACGTTGCGACTATATAGTGGTAAGAAAACCCGCGGATAAATTTTCACAGCGCGGTTTTAAGATCTAAAAGATCTCCTTGTTCAGATATTAGTGGAGCCACCTAACATTGAATCAGCGGTATTCATTTTAAATATGGCGCGGTATTCGAAAACAAAGCGCAAACTCTTGCTAATAAAATTCAAGCAAGGCTCGAGAAGACAACGGGTAGAACTACAACAGAAAATTCTTTTTCTTTCGGAAGCAAGGCGAATGTGGTTGTTACGGAGTTTAATCCTTACTACACTCCTAATTTCTTCGGAGAAGGCTGTAGCAGTTCGATCGTGCCGACGTCTGCAACGAAACAACGGTTGGTTTGATCATGTATGGAATACATACAGTGAAACTAGGTTCAAGAAGACTTTCCCTGTGTCCAAGGCAACCTTCAATTTTATTCTTACGGTGAGCTCAAAGGCAGGTGGCGAGTCCTTCAGAGGAAATGTGAGAGTGCACAAGAAGAAGTCAGAGACAACACCCTTGCATGTATTGTGTTACATAATATTTGTATCGAACGGGGGAAAACTTTGTGTAGACAGATTGATGGAATTGTGGATCCTGCCACAAACCAGAGAAGACCCAGGGATATTATTAGGCGTCTTCTTAACATGACAAACTGCCTTCCAATAAGAGATAACTGTCACCAAGCAACTAGGATCAGAAATGTGCTCACACAAAAGTTGTGGAGGGAAAACCAAGGATATGTATGGTGTTTTGTAAATAATCAAGGAAGAGCTTGTCATGCTTTAAGCAGAAATGATTGTAAATTGTTGGAAGTCACAAGTCCTGCTTTCATTTCACCAGAATCAAAAAGCGTTTATGTTTTCCATTTATTTGTTAACATGAATAGGAACTTTCCAAAGTAAGACGTGAACAGTTAAATATTCAACGGAGAGCTTCCTTTGGTGATCATACTGGTACAGTATCTTGCTTATTAAAATTGCTATGAACTGAAAAATCAATCAGGTTTGTATTTCTGAGTTGAATTTGAAACGTGAATAATTTTGCTATTTAAAATCTCCTTTAGTACAAGGGTTTAGTTTTGAACCACCTACGTAAACCTTATGTCATTACCAAGAAAATATGTGAACATAACCTCTACTGTTATAATCATTTCACATGATTTCTGAGAAGTACATTTCGAAATCAATGCCAAACCCAACAGAGTATAAAATATTCAATTAGAGGAAATTCAAAACCAAAGGACTCTAAAATGCATGATGCCCTTTGAATATTTTTTGAGCTTACTAGTAAGTACATATACAGTTTGAACAATGTCAAATATTACGTCAACAGAAGCCATGGGGCTCAGAAGCGAAGTGACCAATCCACAATAATTGTTTTTGGTCTGAGTACAAACTCTGCCGGAATAGAATAAAAGATATATCATACCAGTTCTCATTTACTATTCATTTCAATACTTTATCTTCAATATGAATACAATTTTCTTCAATTTAAATTTGCCCTACACTCGTCACTTTTGGGAAAGCTTGCAATGCTTCTACACCTTCAAGATTTATTATTCTATTTTAGAGGTGAGGTACCAATTTGGGAAATATTACCTACAACACAAATTAAAGTATCACAAAACTTGAAAAATCAAAGTCAAAGACTAAAGAAAGTTGGAGAGTTATTTCTAACACCGGGGTCAGTTTCGCCTTGCACCTGGTGCACGCCTCCGCAAAAGATGCTGTGGCGAGACAGCCATGTAGCCATACTGCGGGGAGTTAACTGGAGTTGAACGTTGAACATGTTGTTGGTTGTTGAACTGACATAACCACTTGCATGAGTTGTAGCTCATGTCTTCTGGGTTTTTCGTTCTCTTCCTTATAAAATTTGAGGAGCTCTTTGGTTGGGTCTCTCTCTAACAACTTCTCCATACATTCAACAGCACTCAAGGACACATTTTTTCTTTTCTTCCCTCGATTTTTGACTGGTACAAAAATCTTCTTGTCATCTGAAGATGTGTTAACCGTGGTTTGTTCACTCTTTTTAGACTTGAGGCTGGACTTGCACTGGACTGTCCATCAACATCTTCACTGCCGCCGGTTGATGGTTCCACTGCTCTTTTGGGCTTACAGGAATCTCGAGTTTTACCAAGAGAAAACAGCATAGGAAACCACGACCCGTAATTCTTTTGCTCTTGGAATCGATCAATGCCCGTTGCGGTCTTGACGGTGAGGGCAGCTTTTTTGCACTCGCTAATCAGCTTTTTTAACTTGTTCCATAACTGGTGCTACGGTAAACTGAAGCTCTTGACCACGTGCACTCAGACGTTCTTGTGAATCTTTTTTAAGCTTCCTGTACACATCATTGTTTTTTGAGTTTTTAGAGTTTGTGAAGATAATCTTCTTTTTGTAATACTCACTGTTACAAACAATATCGACCTTATCGGCAATTTCTTCCTCTTTCCATGACGACCTTCTTCCAGCTTTCTTCCGTGAGGTGCAATTTCCCGCAGAAGACTTTCTACTGATTCGGACTCATCTCCGCTTGCTTCTTCTTGGTCACTCTATCTGCATAGCCTGCTAGTGGGATGCCGTTATCAGCTGAGGTTTCTTCGTGCGATGATATTTCCTCATCAAGCTCTGAAGAAGATGAAATGGTGTTAAGATGACTTCTCCAAGCCGCCATGTTTCTTTTTTTTTTTTTTCGTGTTTCTGGAAACACAGTTATTGCACATACTCCGTAGAGCATAATTCAAGCCGCGGGATCGAAAATACATTCACATAATTTATGAATTTGGTTCGACACGGCAGCAGCATGACGTCTGAATCACTGCCGCGCTAGAGTCGTGTAGCGCGGCAGAGCTTGTCGAACTTAATTGATTTGCCAAACTTAAGGACGTTCGCGCCCAAAACGTTCCCACGTACAGATTTTTCTTAAACTTGCCTCGCAGAAAGGTAATGATCTACTTTGGCCAAAAAGGCAAAAAAAATGGGAGTGCACCGAGCTCGTTTTCGAGATCATGAGGTGCACTTTTAGAAGATTGCGTTATTTTAAGATGATCTTAGCTTACAACTGTCAGCAATAAAAAAGCTACGTTAGTGAAATTTAGATCAGGTAAACGTCCTCAATTCAACATAACTAATATAACTAAACAAACTTTTGCAGCTGATGTCTTTTTTTGAGTTGAAACAGACCTTGAAAAACGATACATACTAGTCTAAGAAAGAAAACATCGGTCGCACGAGAGCATAAAAAGCGAAATATTTGTGACTTCTCACGTACAGATTTTTGTTTTTTGTTAAAATGGACAAAATCAGGAAAGGAAGTGATCTACGGAAAGAAAAATGGGGGTCACCGAGAATTCACGAGAGTAAAATCGCTGCGAAGTTCTCAAAGCGATTGTCTCTTCGCACTGTCACGCCATTGCGTGACATTTCCGAGAAGACCTGGGTCCACAGATATCCCATGATGCCACACGCTTTCAAGTTCCATTCTTGTGGAAAATGTTAGCGCCTTTAGCATCGTGTTTACCTTTTGGTCTGCGATGTATGACGTGTGCGTGACATGCGCGAAAAAATGCGCAGTAGCAATGGGCGCGAACGTCCTTAATTTAAAAGTTTGATTTAGACGCCGTGCTCCTGCCAAACTCAATTCTTGAATTAGGTTCGGCACGGCAGAAGCACGAAGTCTGAACAAGGCCTTAACCTCCATTACAGGTGCTTCTCAAAGCATCAGCCTTACATGGGTTTTGTTTTGCTTGTTCTTTTTGGAGTGAGTGTGTACATAGCTAGTATTAGGTTTGTTCCTTTCAAATAAAACTGACCACGAAAAATTATTATTTACATGAAATTTTTATTGATGGTTCTCATATCTCCCTGTTATTTTATTACTGGAAAACACTTTATAATAATACTATAAGTTAAGGACATCCCAATCAAGTAAAATTAACTCCTTTACTTCTAAAAATAATTTCATCACAATGTTGACGAGCCAGGAACGAAGTCCCATTCACAGACAATTATTATTACACGACAATACTATTTCACTAATATAAATACTATTGTCATCGCTATTGGAATTCCACCATTGATAAGTCGACATAATTATCTATACAAAACTAATTAAAATTAATATATGTTAGTAGATATTACTTAATGTTGTAAAATGGAAGAGCTTCTGTATTTATGTTTGTTTTTACAGTATTTACAAAAAAATGTTTTTTCTCCTCTATTTTCGTCCTTAGGAAAAACGAACAAAATTTTGGTTATTCTCTCAGTGGTCTTGACCAATGACTGATTGGAACGGCAATTTTTTTAGAAACGCGTTGAGCGTACAATTTACGCCTTTTTAGAATCAACGATGCTTCAATGCTTGACAACCGCTTGAGGAAAAATATTATTAAACATGCGTCAAGCGAGCAAAAGGATGCCAAACAAAATGATTTAAATGAATCGAAAATTATATGTCATTTTCCTATTAACCCCTTTTTCCGATGGCATGATTCAGTTTTCCACTTAACTTTTAACATTGTACCAAGAAAGTTTGCCGTTCAATTAGAATACGTCTTACTTTCTGCAAGTGCCAAAATATACTTCTATTCTACCCTCATGTCAATTGAGGTTAAATGCAAATAGAACTGTTGTAAAATAACGTTAACGCGTAAGACAGCATTTTTGGAGAAATGTGCTTTAGATCACAGAAAGTTAACTATTACCCGACCAATGCAATGTAACCTTTTTACAATTTGATACAGATAATTAGTGAAATTCACTTCCTTTTAGCCTTAGAAATTCATTTTACAAGTACAAAATAGCTTTCCTAGAAATAGTAGCCCTACGAATTAAAAATACCCTTTCTTCATTATTTTTGTGCAGGAGTAATTCTGTAAATGCTCTGAGAATAACTACATGTATCTTCACGCTGCCGATGAAATTAAATGGCTTTCATTATTCCTGGCTTCCACAGCAACTGTCTCTAAGGAGATTGTACTTTTGGTCTCATTCTCTGCTGCTAAACTCTTTGCTTGTCCAGAAGGCATCAACTGGTCCATTGCATCGAATATGTTGCTTGACGGAAAGAATTCAATAAACTCGTCAGAATCCAGGTCATCAACTGATAGCAACACTCGTGAACGGACTGCAATCAAAAACAGAGAAATAAACGAGCTGTTCAAAACATATCTGCCCAAAGTTTGAAAGACATTGACAACTTTGACCGAAACTATTATAATTCTTTAATCTTACCTGAGGGTGTGCTGTAATCAACTGCTGCCTTGTTCGGTGATGAACTAAATGATGGCAGACTGATACCTGTTGTTGAGAGAGGACTCCAACTGCCCAGGAACACAGCAAAACAAAGGACCACAACCTGAAACGATGCAAAAAGATACAATATAAATACTACAACACACGCAACTTCTACAATCTAGTATATTAGTAGATTCTAATATACCTAATCGGCTAACTCAGGGATTAAGATTCTCTGTGTGTTGTATTTGCATAAACCTGTGGTATCCTTCCCTTTCACTGAACTGAATGAATAAAGTTGAGTTGAATTGAATTAAATTAAATTAATTTAAATTAAAATTTGAATTGAACTGAATGAAAATTAAAATTCAATGAAAGTAAACTTCTCTAAACTTGAAAATATTAATTGCCAACGAGTCAGCCGAGCGAAGACGCGAGGCTGACGAGGCGGCAGCCTTATCGAGCCGAAACGCGAGATTGCTGTGTATGCAAAAAAAATTTCCAGCGCTCCAGAGAAAATGTAATGTAAGGTAAGGGAACAAAAGACCGCTTATCATGTGACTTCAAGAACCAATGAAAGCGCATGTTTTGATGTGTGATGTCATTAGACAAACTTGCATGACGCGCGCGACTATTTATGATCCTGTGTTCGGAGGTGAGTGAAAACACATTTTTTCCCATTTCCCTGAACATTGTGTTGTGTACACTTGCTTTGAGTGTTCTTTTTATATTTATTTTCGAACCAGCGTGTTCTATATTGAGTGAACGAGCTCAAAACTAAACCGGCGCACATTTTCTTATTGGCCGCTGTTGTCAACCTCGGCCCTCGGCCCTCGGCCCGCGAGTAGAGCAGTTTGTTTTTCGTTTTGTACCCATTGAGTTGTGACAATTTAATTTAATTTTCAAAGGAAATATGTTGTCTGCAAAGTACACAATTTAACGATCAATTTGACTCATAATTCATGGCTGTATCTTGGAAATTAAAAATTCTACAAGTGAAACAATTTTCACGCGCGAGAGAGTTTGATTCCCCATTACATGTTTCACACTGAAATCTGAAAACGCTTTGGCGATTTTTTTTTTCACATGGCACTGATTTCGTTCAACTTAAAAAATTTATATTCCTGTTAAAATTACGGCCATTCAAAAATTACAGCAGTACTTTCCATATTATTGCAATCGAGATACAAATTGTGCAATTTCTATTGTTATTGTATTATTGTTAAAGGAGAACTGAAGGACAACACATTTTTTTGGAAAGTCTAACACAAATAAAGTTAAGTTTGTGGAGTTATTTCTTCTCGTTTCCTGCTTTTTGCATGAAAATTATGTTGGGCTTTTCCTACTTTTTCGGCCTTTTCAGTGCGGGCTCAAAAACGAAATCAGCAGCCTACTGTCACGTATGATATGGGGAACAGAGATTTCGTAATCAAGAGAAACAAGGTAAACAAAGTTCTGCTGTGGATATTTTCTTGGTTGCTTTGCTGTTTCTTCGCGGACTCAATATTCACGACAAACATCAGTCTAAACACTACTTCTTTGTAGGGAAGATATCTGTTTACAAACATTGATTTTCCAGGGCTCGAAATAACGGCCGGTCAACGGACAATGTCCGAACGGATTTGGGAGTTGACCAGTCAACCTTTCGTCTTCACGGTCATGTTAACCGGTCACATTTGATCGTTTTGAAAATGAAATAAATTAAAATTTCCATGCTGTTCAGTTGTAGCAAGTCGCTGTGTATTGTCAGTTGCGGAACTTTGATATCGATAATGATATTTAACGTCTTGCGGGTTAGTCTTTACTCTTACAGACAGTGTACCTATTAATAAACATAAGCTTATTTTCATTTTGCTGCTGTAATTTACTTTTGTTGTTGACAATGAGTGCTTTAAAGTGCTATAAGCTCCAAGCAACAACTTTTTTGGAAATATATAACGCCAGTTTTGGTTCATGGGCCCCTGTTTTAAGAGTTATTTATATAATTTGACAGGCCAGAAACGGCACGTGACCGAGCTAAAATGAATTTGGCCGGTCATCATGTCCGGAGACTCTCCGGAAATTATTCCGAGGCCTGCTTTTCTTATTCAAATGTACTAACCATAGGAACAAAAGACCCTTTGTATCTATCTATCTATCTATCTATCTATCTATCTGTCTGTCTGTCTGTCTGTCTGTCTGTCTGTCTGTCTGTCTGTCTGTCTGTCTGTCTGTCTGTCTGTCTGTCTGTCTATCTATCTATCTATCTATCTATCTATCTATCTATCTCGGCTATTCACCAAGTGTGAGGTTCATCTCGGTCCATAAATACGCAAAAAATAATTTGGCAAATACCTAGCCATCTTGACCGAACAAGCTTGTTCAATAAAGGACTTATTATGTGGGATTAACACCAAAAAAATGATCTTTCATCTTGCGGGACAAAGCGAGAAGTCCCGAGCGGGCAGTATTGCTCACGGAGCTAGTCCTAATTATAATAAGGGGTGTTGTTGCATGTCTTCCCCATATCATACGCCATAAGCTGCAAAAGAATGACCGCTGACTCCTCCATTCTGAGTCGCAATGCTGATGGCCCAAAAACGAAAACGACGGATATGCCAGAAAAAAAGTCGAAAACATTATTGTGCATGGTCTAAAGTGTAAATAAAAAATGCCTACTTTCTGCCTTCAGTTCGCCTTTAACTAGATAGGTTGGAATAAAAAAAAATTACAACTACTGTTGGGTATTTTGGAACTCTAATACAAATCTGCAAACTATGTATTATATCGACTGTCTTGTTGGCACTTAGCGATCTAGCTATTACTAGAGGTAAAAGAAATTTTAATAGCCTAAGTGCAGTCATACCAACGGTCAACCCAAGAAAAAAACTTGATTTGTTAAAATACCTCCATGTGAGAAATGATCAGAAATTACATCAATTTTCTACAAATTGTACAGGAGGGGGGAGATAAACGTACAGTAAATGCCATCAATATACAAATGATAGCCTTTATACCATTTCCTGATTACAGTTGAAAAAACACTGTGCATAATAAAGCAAGATAACATCTGTATACATTGTATAACACTACAGACCTGAGTTGGTGGAATGCCGGCCACTCACCATTAAGCATGTACTTGTTTGTGTTGATCTTGCAGTAACGGAACGTGGAACCTTCGCTGCTATAAGTGACTGAAGTTTTTGAAGTTGACCTATAAGAGAACTGATAAAGAAAGGCCGTGAACGCAAATTGGACCCGGGGAATAGTACAGATGTATTTTCGTATTTAACTTCAAGAAAAGATCTTAATGTGCATTAACTTTTTTCAACATGACTCACCGGTTTGTAGTTTCTAGCGAATCCACTTTTTTTCGTAATTCTAAATTCTCACTAGCACAGTTCTCTACTCTACAAGATAGAGACAAAGAAATTATTGTTACAAAAAAACAATTACGACGTAATGGAGAATGAAACAAATTTTAATTATGTCAAAAAATGCACATAATTAATTGTAGATGCACGCCTAAACTATGCCTAATGCAGTCTCCCATTTAATCTCAATGTTTTAATTGTCCCGGACAAGTTCGGAGACAAACACTGTTGGCAACATCTTGGGACAGTTCAGAAATTTGTCTCAAGTGCGACCCGAGCCTATGTTTAAATTAAGCATTTTCTACACGTACCTACTACCAACAATAAGAAGTTAGCGATATTTTCAGGTTACAGTCAATGCACCTGTTTATCTTCACTACAGAAACAACTTTGTGCTGTTAGTTGTCTGTATTCCAAGACATGAATGACTTTGAAGTAGGGGAGAAGGACAAGGGGACACTTTGTGACAATTATCAAAATCGGCAGGAATCAAATTATATGCAAGTGCAAGAAAGGGTTACGTTTTTGCAAACGTTGGCAGTGTAGCACTTATATTTCAACAGAATTAACTATTGGAGGGTAATTCAAGTGCTATTTTCTCCCCAATGATGTAAACCATGTGAGTGCTAGCCCTACTAACGGCATTGGGCCCACAGAAGGACAAAGTAAAAATTCTGATCAGGGTGGGAATTGAACCCACGACCTTCGGGTTAGATCACCGCTGCTCTACCGACTGAGCTACAAGGTCAGACGGGAGTCGGTTGTGGGAATTTAACATGTCAATTTCACTGCAATGAATAATGTACAAGTACAAGGAAGGGTTAGGCTTTTGCAAACACTGGCCGTGTAGCACTTATATTTCAACAGAATTGATTATTAGAGGGTAATGTGAAGTGCTATATTCTACCCAAATGGCATGTAAACCATGTGAGCGTTAGTGCTATTAATGCAATTGGGCCCAGATAAGGACAGAGAAAAACTCTGACCAGGGTGGGATTATGTGACTAATTATGTGACTGTATTGGACAAATCTCAAGACTTAGAGCAGAAAAATGGTTTTGAAAGAAATAACCAGTAATCAAAAAGGGTTATCAAGAGGAAAAAATACCTTTTTTCCAATGTTTCCATGTATTCCTTCTTTTTACGTCTACTTTCTTGTGCTGATATCTGAAAAGTGACACAACAAAAAGGTTTTAGTTCAGCTATTGCTGTAAATTATTGAGTACAAGTGGTTGCTGTTGTACACCTATATAATTATGTAAGTTGTTATTGTTAAATAAGACACTTGTTATTCCATTCTTCTCAGCTTACACTACAATTCTGATACAAAAGTGACAAACCTTGTTTTTAATTTTGCGTCGAACTTTTTTTAGAGCTCTTTCTTCAACCTAAAAACAAAACAAAAATGTCACCCAAGTTCTACAGGTCTTGCTATGTGACTATGACTTGTAGCATCTTACATGTAGAACCAAATCTAACTTACAACCGGTCACTGCACCAGAAAACACACTCCAGTTATGGCAAAAAAATAACATAGTAACCACAATAAAGAGGGCGAAGGGGAGGCGCAGTGGCCTCATGGTTAGAGTGCTCGACTACAGATCGAGTGGTCCTGGTTCAGGTCCTGGCCGGGGACATTGTGTTGTGATCTTGGGCAAGACACTTTACTCTCACAGCACCTCTCTCCACCCAGGTGTATAAATGGGAACCCGCGAAAATGCTGGAGGTAACCCTGCGATGGACTACATTGTAGCATCCCTCCGGGGGAGAGTAGAAATACTCCTAGTCGCTTCATGCTACGGAAACCGGGGATAAGCACCAGCCTGATGGGCTTTGTGGCTCGTGTGCAGAGACTTTACCTTTACCTTAAAATAAAGAAGACCAAGGCTCACAAAAAATAACACCCATCCCCACACATGAAGAAAAAGAAAACTGAAATGAGCATGTTTGTGCAGACGTCTTTTGGAGACAGATGGGAAGATCAAAGGGGGTGTGCAAGCTCATCCAAAGAAGTAGACATAATATAATCATGAGGAAGGAACAAGGGATGGTAAATTTGGTGGACATTCTCACATGCTTCAAAGCTTGAACAAGAAGGAAATTTTGTGGACTAAGGAAATAAAAAGGGTAGTACAGAAACCAGATTAGAAATTATCCAAAATGTTCAGACAATGGAAGAAAAGCCTGATCTGCCAAGAATGATGAATGACTGAAGTCTGTAAGCAAGTGGTCAATGGTGTAAATCCAAGGATGCTCTTGATGCATGTACAGCTGTAGGTAGATAGACTCTTTATGACTCCAAAATTAACATAAGAACAATTTGCCCTACCCTGACATTTACCTTAGTTAAAGGAAGACTGGTTGGTACAGGTAAGCCCTCTGCTACGAGAGTTCTCCTTTCTTCTTCTGTTAAATAGAATGGTTGTTTGTCTTGAGGAAGCTAAAAGAGAAAGGAATGACACTTCTATTGAAAAGAAGCCACAAACCACATCTGGTAAATTGAGTATGTGTGATTATTGACAGCAATGATGAATAGAAGCGATTCTTCACCGCAAATATACCTGAATTACTGGGGGCGTTGTATTTCCTGCTGTCCTTGCTATGGAGAGATCATTATCTTCTATTGTGTGAGGTGGAGTGGTGGCTGAGGACGTGGGTGAATGAGAACCTGAATCATAACCTGAAAAACAGTATACAGCTACATGTTGACAATGACAATACACAACAACTGATGAATAAAACTTATTTACTTATCCCTTCTTTTGGATTTGTTTTCACTGCAACTTTACATTGCTTGGACATGGATGGAACATTGCCATTATGTCAAAAAACAAATCCAGATGCTTCAAGAACATCTCAAACTAAACAGTCTTTTACAATAGAAACATGAAGTCTTGTTCCTGTCTTTTGTATTGCAAAAATAATATTTTTACAAGAGCATTTGGTTAACATTCTTAAAAAAAACATAACATGGCTAGCTGCCACTCTATATCAAGCAAACTTCAGATCAAGTAGTTTTCATTTACGGCTGTACTACAGTTAATGACAAATATTTTGTGCTAAGACTAAGCTGTAGCTTTCTAGGCCTACGAACTTCAAAATGAACATTTTCATTTTGGAACTACCCAGACATGCGCCGGCATTATACATTCATGAGCAATCAAAGTGCAACACACCAACATTGCAACAATCCATTTGAGTTTAAAAAAACATCCTGTAAATACATGTGGCAACAATGAACATGTACCACTACAAAAATGATGCATTGAGATTTGAAGAAGCCCTTGTCTCATCAGAGAAGTGAAAAGTAAAATTTATTTTTAACAGTTTTGAACTTTAGTTGTTTAATATGAAATCCAAATTGTATTGTTCAATAGTTAGCAAAACCAGTGAACATGAATCAGAAATGAAAAATGGAGGGTTAGATAAGTTCTGCTCAGAGAAAAACCATATATGAATTAGGTGCAGGATTGTGGCAAATAAATTCAGTTTTTAAAACAACAAGGCATGATACAATGTGCTCTTTTGCTTTTAATGTGGTGAAAATGAGATATAAGATGCAAGGTGGTTTTCTGCAATACCACAACTTACATGTAGTGCAATTATATGTTCCCTAGTGCTACTGCAAAAAAGACCAGTTTCAAATTTTCCCAACTGTTTACAAAAAAGCTCTTGACTAAAACGAATTATTGCAAAAAAGATTTCTCAGTCAAATGACTTACCATTTGAAGAGCATTTCATGAAAAAGATTACTATTAAATATTTTCAATGAAAACAAAAGCCAAGCAGAAAAAAATTACTAGGGAGAGAAATGTTACAAGTTTTTAGGTAAATAGTTTATTTTAAATTTCTTACTCTTTTAAAATTATATGAACTGCAAATTAAGATAGATCAATTTTCTTGGTTGCTTTTCATTCCACTTGTTATAATAAGGTTAGTAACCCATTAGAATCAATGATTGTGCCATAAACTTTGGGAAATTCTGCTTGGCTTTTAATCTACTCATTGTGAGAAGGAGTTGTTTGTAAACTAAAATTAAATTATGAATGCTTACTGCAAGGCCTACATGCTGTGATTGTTGCATATTCTGTTTGGATTGGCAGCGCGGAGTAAAAATACCCATCACCAGACACTATGTAGAAAAAATAAGGGGTGACAATAAGTGGAGATCATGGAACTCCGTTTTTTAAAAAAATTACATTCAATTGGTGACATTGACAAACAAACAGAAGAAAAGGATTAAACCATCATTGCACTAAAGCCCAACAGAAACTGCATTATCCAGAGTACATACAAGCACATGCATGTTAAGCCCAACCAACAAAAATGCTGGTACAGTTATCCTCATTTTTAACCACTCCTTTTGGCACAAAAAGTAAGGGGTTACAAAGAGACAAAACTTCAATGTGAGTAACATCCCAGAAAAAAAGTGTGGATAATTCTCATCAATTTTCAATCAAATACACTTTATTGTTTTCACATAAGAAAAATGTTGAGAAGTGCTTCCTTGGCCAAGTTTTTATATTGCTACTACATGTACAGTATATTAAATGTGTGGTTCCAGAATACATCCATACCCCCTCCATCCCCTCCCCCCCACGGAAGCCTTTTTGATTTGCACCCCTTCACCCTAGGGTTTTCCATTCCACCCTCTCCTCTGGAATTTCCAGAATTTTTGAACTTATAAAAAAGAAAGTGAATACCAACTTAGTTATGTAAATACATTTGTACAGTAGAATTTTATTACAACAGTGTAAACATTAACGTTAACTTTAATAAAAATATAACGCTTTGTTAAGCTTATTATCCACTGAAACTTTGAGCTTCTTCACCATTAACTTTGCAAATTATGTTTGTGTTGGTTTTATGTAAGATTATAAGCTTAAACATTTGGGTTGCATGTCGACTGCCCGATGAGAACGTTTCACTCGCTTAAACAACGTTGCAAATGATAGTAAATAAAACGGAAACTAACAAGGTTCCCTTGTCTAAACATTTTGTTACATGTAGTTTCTTCAGGTTGATTCTTATTTAAGGACTGAAAACTTCACTAACACACACATGTTAACATGGTAGATTTTGTGAACGTCACCAGGATTTAATAGCCAGGCCTTCTGAAGGTTGAACGAAAGTACTTCAACAACCGTGATTTACTTCCTCCAATGAGTAGTAAAACCCCTGGGCCCAGTTGTTCGAAAGCCGATTAACTTAATCCAGGATTAGCGGGAACATTGGTTTCATGTTTTCAACTTTTTGATGAAAGTTTCTTTTGCTTATTTTTGTTTTTCAAGATTGAGTTCTTCTAATGTAAAGTTTTGCCAAATATCAGCATTGAACAGCATTTGGGAGTAGAGAAATAAACTCCATGGTTAATTTTTAATCTGGGATTAGTGTTAATTGGCTTTTGAACAACTGGGCCCTGTTTTAGAATTTCCCGTTTGACGTAACGGACTAAACCTCAACAATCTCCTTTCCTCAAGGCCGCGATGTTTTACTCAAAGAAGAGAAAATTTGACTTTGGGTTCCTGTTCGTGGTCTAAATGCCACCCACAAAAAAGAAAATGTTGTGGCGTCTAATTGGATTTTCTATGAGCTACTACACCCAATAAAACATGAATCCTATCAAAAATGTGTTTACTGCACGTGATGGTAGTGAAAAGTGATACTCAAGTGAACGGAAGTGTTGGTCGGACAAAAAAGAGACAAAGCTGGAAGTCTGGAGACGAGACTCCAGTTGAGACTGCCATTTTAAATGTTTTGAATCCGCTCCAAAGTGAAAAACACATTGTTCTTAGCTTCAGGAGATTGTAGCACAAAGAAGAAATCTTTTTGACAACTCTAGAAAACATTGACTGTACCAGGCCACTAAGATAAATCAAGTGCAACCTAGAAATGTTTAGAGCGACATATACTGTACAAGACTAGTGTATCCTGAATAAGGGCATTTTTTCCCCAGTACAAATACACATGAGATTTCTCCAATTGTGTAGTTCCAGAAAATATCCATATCCCACCATGGAAGGGATTTCACTTAGGACCCCCCAACCTCCTTGGATTTTCCACATTTGTAAGGAACTGATGACCGTGAACACGTCAATCTTTCAACAATAAAATTAAGGAGAAATGAAAAGGAGAATAAAAACTCTAGATTCTGAAATCGTTACATATACCTTCTGCTTCTTGAAGCGAAACTTTCACTGTTGCACTTTGACGGGGAGATCAAAGAAACCATACCTGTGATGCAGTCATGTCTCTATGGAGACTGGTAACAAGGACATGTAATGGCGATCAATATTAGGTACATGTAGTAACGCCACAAGTCAAGTTTTTGTTGGCCTAACAGAAGGCTAATTCCTTTAGATTTGAATACAGAAGAAAGACAACCTGATTTAGATGAATAAATAATCATAAAAGATATAGTTAAACTTATTTATTTCTTCAAAAACGATTTAACAGACCGGCAAGTAGCAATTTTTGTACTGAGTTCGAATTAACCCCTTGGAAAGTGATTTTTATTATCCAACTCCCCTTGCCTTATGGAATTTCCTGGGCCTCTGACCCCCCACCCCATCAGAATTTCCACTTTCCTCCGTGGTGGGGTATGGGTATTTCCTGGAACCACACATTGCGAATTTTGCCATAAACACAACTCCAATCTCTTTATAAATTTTCATAAATACTTAATAATGGAAAAAGTGTGCAGCCTACAAAATGTCTCTATAAATTAATATCAATACTAATGAGTTTACATCTTACAAAAAAGGGGGCAATATTTAACATCACAGTGCAGTAACTTTTTTACTGCAACATGTTTAATTAAGTTATTTGAAACAACCTATCAACTGATAGATTTTCTTCCCACAAGAAAAGAATACACAGGTGTAAACAGCTGCTGCAATATTAGGACTCAATCAGTCAAGGCTACAAAGTCAGGAAAATGTGTCCTTGGCCACAGACGAAAAACAGAATTTTCTAGATACCAAGACAATTACGAAGTCTTCCACAAAATAACAAAGGTTGATTTCAAATTATTTTTTTTTTTTACAATTTGGCTATTTGTATTTTTTTTAAAATCACAAACTGTTCCACACAATTCTTATTTGTATTTTCTGAGTAAAAAATCTGTAAGACAAGATGTTGTTCCCATGGAATTTTCAAGTTACTCAAAAAACTTTATGGGGGATTATTTATAATTCCGTCTCCTGTTTCCAAAATGACTTGTCTACCAAGTCAAGATTATCTTTTCATCTGGAATTTTTTTGATATCATAAAATTTGATACTTTTCGATATTACCCCAGGTTGCTGAGCCGAAGGGGTACAAAGATCACTTATTCGACTAGACATACATGTAAGCTTATCTTGAAACAACCTTCAAATCTATGAAGACTCGCCACACTTTACCTGTTCAATCACTAATATCTTAAAATATAAAATAATTAGAAATTTACAATTTGATTTATTTGCGCAATTCGTTTCGTACAGACGGAGCAAGCGACAAAAAGGTGTCTTCTCTCTTATTGTTAAATATGATCAATTTCCGGTCCTATCTCGATGCGAAAGTCACACAAACTTTCGCATGTGATAGAAACAAAGGGTACGGTATTTATCAACACAGAATGAAAATTTAATGCTCCCTCATGGCTTGAGCCCCATTCGCTCTTTCAGTCTCTATTTCAGGGAATTACAACGGAGAGAGAGCGAAAGAAAACTTTAAAACACGAGGGCGGAATGCGTCGCAGAAGCACAACCATGAAACTTACCTGACTCGCTATCGAGACGGTCTGAATCGTTCTCAGAATGCGGAGAATCCGGCGAACTCTTTTGTAGATCATTTTGTTCGAATAGTTTCAAGTTCTCCGGTTCTACATGGTTGTTCATCGGTGGA
>NC_090874.1:34101981-34114481 GCF_036669935.1 Montipora foliosa
TATGAATTTTACTATTTAGTTTGTTAACTATATATGTATATGTAAGTTTTGCAATATTACCGTAACCTCGTAATTTATTAGATTGACCATAGTCACAAGCTTTTATTGCATAGTCATATGAGCAACATAGCCCAGACAAACGGGCCTGCAAAGGTTGTAAAATTATTTGAGGATATTTCAATACAGTCAATAATAATAATAATAATAATAATAATAATAATAATAATAATAATACTAATGGGACTTCACTATCCAAACTGACCACGTCATTGAGCATTGTCCGTCTGACATATTGTTTTTGGATAAGCAGCAAGGACAGTGCCATATAATTGACACAGTAGCGGTGCCTGGAGATGCTTCGAAAAGTAGTAATAATAATAATAAAGGTCTTTATTGAGGTCATTAAACAAACGTTAAGACCTACAAAATACTGTAAAATGAAGTTAAAACTGTATTAAACTACAAAGTACTAAACTAAGATTCATTTAAAAGTCGAAGAGGCATCTATTAACAAAGCATTTCTTAAACCTCTCCGTTTTGACACTTGGGATGTGGTAAGGATAATGGGATCTACTGCGTAAAGCTCTGCTTTTACGTGGGGGGAGAAGATCCTGAAGGGGGCGCGAGGGATTATCCATAATTCTACTCCAGACCTTGAGTACCTTTAGGTTAAATCGAAACTTAACATAATCGGAAAATGCAAAGTTTTCTCTTGGCAAAATTAGGAGAGTCGTAACCAAATTGGGTCAGTGGGTCATCATAAATTAAGAACCAATCATTGAAACGCTTGTAATTGTTATTCCTGATCAGATTCAACTGATTTTTCTTAATAAGCTGGGTTATTCTCGGTTGTAAGAGACCAGCCTCCGGTGCCATTCCTTTCCTGAGTAACTTATTCCTTTTAGACAGAAGATGTTTTAGCAAAGACGACATAAAAGGAGGGTATTTGGATGACATTTTGGCCCGTATGGACGGAAAACCGGCAGTTCTTGAATTCTTTGTGGACCATACAATAGAACTTGCTAGTAGCATTGTTAATGTTATTCTCCGCAAAGACAGGAGGAGACCAGTCAGTATCCTGAAGTTTCTGTAACATTAAGCTCTTATGATGATCGCGAGCATCAATAAATTCGACGAAAGGTCTCACTGGAGGGTTCTTTACTTTGGGGAAAGTAAATACACTGGAGTGGTCCGATTTAATCAAGCTCTTGGAGGTACACTTTTCCAAAGATATTCGGTATATTTGTCAAAAACATGTCCAAAATGCTGTCATTCCTGGTTGATGTCTTAACTAGTTGCGAAGACCACTTTGTTGCAAAAGAGATTTTAAGTCAAGTTTGTTACATATAATATCACCAGCAATAATCAACCTTGCATTCGGCGAAGCAGCTAGAAAGTTTTCTCAGGAATTTCCTGAGAATTCAATAAAAATAGTTTCACAATAATCTAAGGTCGGTAGATGGTAAACTGAGGCAACAAAATAATCTTGATTTGTCGTAAATACTTTCGCCCACAAACATTCATACTCGTTTCCACTCACATCTATATCCTTAATCTTCCAACGATTTCTGCATAAAATTGCAACTCCACCGCCCCTCTTATTTACCCGGTCTTTTCATAACATAAAATACTCGTCTGGAGTAACAAGTCAACTATCAATATCTTCTCGCAACCATGTCTCAGATAAACCAGGATTCAAGAAGAGAAGTAGCTCGGTTATGGCGTGTAAATGTTACTGTAACTCTCGTAGTGATCGGGGCTTTGGGTATGGGGACGAAGAACTTACAAAGGCGTCTTCAGCAAATAGGAGTGACTGTGAGAACGGAATTCAGTCTGCAAAAAGCGGCATTGCGTGGAACTGCAAAAATTTTGCGAAAAGTTCTTGATGCTTGAGGCTACAGGTGGTTGCTTGCCCTCAACTGAATAACGACCGGGGAATATCAAAGCTGAGAAATTGGAAATTTGAACAATAATAATCATAACAATGAAATTTATTTAATAAAGTGTCAAATGTATTGAGCGCTATGGCACTAACTGGGGATACTGAAGAGAAAATCATAGTTTGGTTATTGAGAACAGGCTACGGGAAACTGAAATACCACGAGAAAAACTTCTCGGAGCAGAGTAGAGAACCAGCAAACTTAACTAGCTGGCACGTGTGGTTTGAGAATCTCAACCTGGGCCACATTGGTGGGAGGCGCAGAGTGCTCTCACCACTGTCCTATCCCTGCTCTCAGATACACGAGCGGCACAACAAAGTTTAGAATTCCACGTGGCGATGCAAGATGCAAACCTGATGGCTTTGGGAGCTTCACTGTTTGCTTTTGATGCCGGATTGGCTGTGCAGAATCCTCCCTCCTAGTCACTCCCAAAAACTATCAAATGTGGATGAGTACTGGATTGCTTAAAACATTAAAATCAGTTCTTATGTCGTAATTACCTCTTATGAGCATCAGTTTTAAAACGCACTCCCAGCATTTCAGTGCTGCAATACTTCTTCCCTTCTTGGGTGTTTTGCGATAGCACTGCTGAGGTTTTCTCAGAAATCATTGGAAGCCTGACATAATCGACTCTGGTTAACTGCTTTGCGGGGAGAAGACCAACGTGAAAGTGACACATTTCCTCAAAACATTTGGTCTCTGGATTTGTAAACTTTAAATGTTTTGATTCCCCAGGGTGTGCAGTGTTTGATTTATACGCAGTCAGGGATGGAAGGTATTTCTTTCTGAATCTAACACAATTCCCGTCATTTTTTCCATCATTGATACCATTCTCCAAGGTCTGTGGTTTTGCAAACCTTATATGAATTGATTCGTTTTGGTTACTATGTCCATCTTGCCGGTGACCTCGTCTTGCAAAGTCTGCGGCTGTATATGTTGGTAACGGTTTCTTGGTGTAATTTAGTGGTGTTTTGCGCATGTCGTTAAGACCCACGGGCCAAATGGGCCATGCACCTGACAACTTGGAGTCCTTTTCTTTATCCTCTTCCTTGAAATTCTGTCCATCCATTTCTTCTTGCTGAAATCGGAAAATGTCATTCTCTTTTAAGTATTTTAAATTAACCTCTGGGTGAACGTTTTGGTATTACATACATACATACATACGTAATTGATCACTCCCCAAAGGGACTTTTCAGGGCCAATGAAACACAATCAACGAAACGACGGAGCACAACAACAACTATTAAGAGTCCCATCAACTGGCGGGAGACAAAGCAGTTGGCCGTGAGCATTTACAAGTGCAGCAGAGAGGCCGTTGAACCAGGGACTCATAACTGACTCCTGCCAGGAACAAATTCAAGGAGTGGTCAGAACGAGGCTTGAACCCAGGTCTCCCGGATCTCAAGGCAAGCTTCCTAACCACAACGCCACGCGCTGTATTATATAAACCACAAGCTCTATAATTATAGGGTTTATAGTTACGGCAACGACAAAACAAATCAAAACCTATGACTAGGTAAGGAAAGAAAAAAATCTCTGAGCAGGGTTAGAATTTCGGCAATGGATCAGATGGGTCTGACGATATCTATAGCCCTACAAATTACCCTTGGATCCTTAATTTTAACCTTACCATCAGTTTGTCGGTGTCTTCACTTGCTTCCTTCTGTTTGATCTCTTCTTCGTCAATTACTTCCCAGTGTTCCGTTTCACTCACGTCATCACCTTCCTTGTCCATCTTAATTAGCTTTTCTGCCATTTCTTGCTGGAAATCAGCTGCGTCAAGTTTAATAGTCGCTTTCATGCTGTCCTTGTACTCAGACGTACAATAGACTTTGTTTGATAATTGCTCAAGTGCGACCCTCGTTGGAGGACATAGTTTCTACGTACAAAAACACAAAAGACAAGGTCAGCTTCGACAACATAACCTCGGACTCAAGACGTTAAATTACCGGCTAAGATATATTATTACCTAATAAATGCTCGAAAGAGTAGTTTAAAAACAAAGGAAATGGAATCAAAGAATGAGTTGCCAGTAGAAATCGGATCCCTTCTTTATACGCAAAGGGTTCTGGGATCGCCAAGGGGTAAACATTGCAATTCGCTGTAAGAAAATAGATGGGCGAAACCTGTTCGACGTCCAAAAAACTACTTTTGGAGGGAGATCAACGCCCTTTTCGAAACCGTTTTATCAGAAATCGATTTGGGCAATATTCATACGTGACAAGTGTAAGTATATTGTTTGAATAACCGTGAAATATGATAGAAAATTTGCTGATTAACTTGACCTAACTTGCTTGATTGCGTAAGGTTTATTGTGAAATGGTCTCAAAATATTACAAAATTAGGTATAAATCTGAAGGAAATAGCTCAATAAAGCCTTTTCAGTTGTATTTACGTGTGTATAGGCTGGCTTTTGGCATATTTCTAAACTCAGCAATTCAGCCGAATACTATTGGAAATTTGCCTAGTGGCGATCATTGTTCTGTGTGGGGTTGTGACAAAGATCGAAGGTACCCAGAAAAGCAAAAGATTCTTTCTCACGTTCGAGTATTAAGATTTTACTCGCCCAGGAATAACAATGATGTTTTGTCGTGGGCTAGAGCTATTAATCGTGACCAGTTCAAGGTCTCAATGAGTAAAAAGGTCTGTTCAAAGAACTTTGCACGAGGTTACAGAACCTAGGCCTCTGAATGTCCTACACCAACTTTGTACATAAAATAGTACGACTGCGAGACTATTAAAACTTCAAAGACCTGCTCAAAAGATCAGATCTACAGAGAAGTATTATTTGAAGATGGCTCTTTTGTATTGGTCGAAGTTGGAGCTTGACAAGTTTGCTTGGATCCAGTGACATTACTTGTAGATGGTAGATTGACAGAACTTGAGGAAAAGTTTGTTTAACGTCAGAGGCGCATGAATTCCCAGGGTTATCTAAGTTTATCGGAACAGAGAATGCTGTATTCTCTGGAAGAGGAGCATTACAACAGCTAACTCCAGGCAGATTTAATTTAAAGATTGAAATGATTTGCTCAAGAATAATCATCACACTGGCCGGACACCAACAGAGTTTGTAGAAAATAGTAACGGCTCAAAAACCGTTCGATTTTTCTCAATCACACTAGAACTTAACCTATGGATTTCCTCATGTTTCTCATCGCTCATTTCATTTCTCAAAGGAGAAATAGCTCTGTAAAAACAATTTTCATCTCCTCTGACAACGACTTTTCTCCTTTGAGGAGGTAAATTTCCAGTAGCCATAATGCGTTTACACAAGACGTAACTAATAAGAAAACAGCCAATACACACGTAAATACAACTGAAAAGGCATTATTAAGTTATTTCTTCCAGATTTATACCTAAAAAAATATAATCCTTACTATTTCGAGACCATGACCAGATGTCAATTTCACAATAAACCTTAGGCGAGCAAGGTTAATCCGAGTAAATTTATCTCAAGGTCTCTCAAGCCGCTGTTAAACGTTGAAACTTTTACCTGAAAGTTATGTGCAACGGCGCTGCGAATCAGTTTCAGCAGGCGTTGCCCCGTGCAACATGGTCGATTTCGTGAAACTTTGTTGAACTTCCGTTTCAGGAAAAGTTCTGCAACAGTCGCAACGATCGCAGTGGTGACCAAAACAAAGCTTTCACCGTGTAAGCTGGTCTCTCTCGGTCTTGTTACGGTGCTACGCCGCGTCAGCAAATGGGAACAACTTACGCGCCAAGGCCACGTGTATCGACTTGCTTTGCGGGAGTCTAAGAACAACATTTCGAGACCGGTTTCATCGTTCCCGAACAAGGTTACACGGTACAACAACTGCTAAAACTGTGTCTTCATATTTCAAGGTTATTCAAACAAAAACTTACACTTGACACGCATCAACGTTGCCCAAATCGATTTCTGATAAAACTGTGTCTCCAAAATCGTGTTTTGTTCGTCGAAACAAGTTTCCGCCATACATTTTCTTACAGAGACTTGCCGGCCAATGTTTTCCCCTTGGCGATCCCAGAACCCTTTGCGTATAAACAGGGATCCGATTAACTGCACCCTTGGATTGCTTTCCAAATCGGCTATAAGTCGTTCTCGTGGTAAACCCCTACCGCCTTCTCCTTTTTTTCGATATCATTGCCAGTCCGCCAGTTGTATCAGAGAAAAAAAATCAGGTCCGGTCAGTTATCAGCCGATCTAGCTACCTGCATGTCAGCCCCCTTCTTCCATTTCAAGAAGAAACGATGAACTCATGTGACACACCTGCCGCTTCTTGTAGGTTTCGCCTTCTGATGCGGCCGTTCCAAAAGATGAACATGCCCCATACCTCACTTCTTCTCCTTAAGGGCCTCTGCTTTTAAGCATCCCCTCCCCGAATAGTTTCAGTTTCATATGCAGCTTGTCCTTTAATCTGTGCCCGTGGGTATCTTTCTTTTTTTTATTTGGACGGAGATTATGGGGTAGTTCTGGAGCTGTAATCATTCACAATTGTACAACTATAGAGCACTAAAATATACAAAACTTACCCCTTTAAGTTTCCGCTGAGAAGGAACTAATTATAAAGCAAAAACAAAAGATTGACGCTACTAATTAACCTACCAACGAAAACTCAATTTACACTAAAATTTTCACAAATGTTTCCCATCAATTATTCCACGAGCGCACGTTGGATATTAGATGATAGAGAGCCAACGAGGCGTGTTACTGATATTTGTAGAGCATGGTATGAAAAGCTCATACAACATGATGGCTGAGCCAATCAAAACTCTAAAATTGCATCAATCAATGAAGTAGTTTTAAACAATGGAATATATTCAGCACTGACAGTCTAATGGTGGTTTACAATTTTACTCTGGGGTGAGATCAAACGTCAGCCTGTAACGGCACCTCGGACAGCAGCTATTAGTCCCTATTTGATCTCACCCACCCACCAAACCCACGCATAAATGTGAAAGGATCGGAGGACATATCACAATACCGGGAATGTCCACCTACACTCTTCACGAACAGTGTGTGGATTCTTTAACGTCCCTCAGCGTTGATTAACAGAGAAGGCCGAGGCTTATCAAAAATAAACCGTGACCTGTTCAATAGATCCGGAAAACTATAAAACAGTAGGTTTTCGTCCTATACCAGACGATCCTGTTAAATAAGATATACAATTGTTTATAGATTTATGACATCTGAAGTCGTGGCTTTTCTTTTAATTGATGGGTTTCAAAGTAAACTAACACGATATTACCCTAGATACGACGTAATTGGTAAAGGCTGACATTTCTGATTTACTGCTTTACCGGAAGGTACACGATCATTGAATCTTTATATATCTGGAGAGTTATGCCTATTTTACAGTGCGACTCGCCTTACCGTGGCCACCTAACAAAGTTTTTTAAAACTTATACACCAATCAGGGGGTGCGATTTTGATTGACAGTCACCCCTCCTTGCAAAGCTCGCACGGTTGTAAATTGAACACCGTTGCATGGGTTGTTGAGTTGACGTACTGTCAAAGTATTAAATACATCCGCTCACCATCAAACTCGGTGCGCCCGGGATCAAATCGTGGAAAAACATCAAATTGACAGATATGAGAGGTGTAAGGATGTCCAGACCATGGCTCCTTCAATTTATCATGCCTACATAATTCACGAAACAGGATGATAAGAAAAGAAGATTGCACGAAAAAGAATTACGAAGCAGTAAGCTTTAATCGGACACGGATTCTGAATCCTTGTTGACTTTTTCATGCATGAACAAAGGCAAAGTTTTTGATGTTTTTAAAACACCATTTAACAAAGTATTTGTGTATAATAGTGACCTGATCGAAAGCCAGCTTAATCCTCAATATGCTGCACTTTCTCATGGTTGTGTACACGATACAGGCCTTCATTTCATTACAAATTTCGGAGATCCACTAGCCTTTCTTCACTCACAATCCCCAAATTGAAAAACCTGTTTAGAACGGATTGCGAATCCAGAATGTAGGTTCAGTTATCTCAGTGTGGTGTTTTGGCGAAGAGGAAGCGACAGTACAAACTGAGAAGCAGAAGAAGAAATAAAAAGCATAGAAAAGGCATCGATTGGGCAGGAAGATGGAATTGTTATTTTAAAAGAATTACTTACTCAATCTTGAATGCAGCTGGCAATCTGCAATGAAAGGGATGTGTATTTCATTGAGAAACAATCATAACAATTTCAGCATGGGAGTGGTCGAATGAATTTCGTTAGGCGGAGTAATACCGTCCCGTTAGGACTAATGAGACTTTGGTAATAGCCAAAGGGTTAGTCGCTTCTTTCCTTACTAACATATTTTACGGGGAGGGGTGGTAATTACCACTGCGTAGCCGCGTAGCCATCACTTTTCAAGATCCGTTTTGCAGTGGCGGGGTATTCAGCAGTTACAGTGGAAGGAGTGGAAGGACAAGACTACCGTAATGTTCCGATAGTAACGACTCCCCGAAAGTAGCCACATCCCGAAAGTAGCGACCCTCCCCCCCCCCCCCCCAGAAAGTAGCGAGACCAAGTTTTTTAAATGTTATACCGTATACCATTAATTTGCCAATCAATAGTCAAAATTTTGATGCACAATAATATGTTCGTGCAGTGTCGCAAATTGTTCACGATAAAGCACTTTAATTTACAACAAGGGGAAGCTTTATGCCACCATTCGTCCTTATGTAGCGATGTAAGCGCTACCGTAAACCGGTATAATTTCGTATTAACTGCAGTAATGTTTCTTCAAATTGCATGAAATTCAAAACTCTATATAGTTTTTTGCTGTATTTATCCTTGTTATCTCCTTTTTATGAAACACAATCTATACATATGGGATGCAAATAAAATGTTGTTCCTTTTTTAACTTTATTTTGTTCATTTTTATTTCGGAAAAAAAGCTCGCGCCAGCTCTATTTGTAAACGATTTTTGTTTCCCGAAAGTCACGATCCGCCGAAAGTAGCGACCCCCGAAGGCTGCTAAGTTCGAACTCTACGGTAGCAAATTATTAACAAGTTAATCATTAAAGCTATTTCATTGGTTTTATCCTCTACTTACATAGCAGCAAGTCAGTTAAAAACTTCTGAAGGATATAGGCGGAAGTGATGTTTAGTACAGACGAAATCATTAATTTTTTAGCGTTAGACTGCATTCGTGATACACTATAAAACAACTTAAATAGCAACCTCGTTGCCCGTCCGGGTTCTCTCCGGTAGACGAGTAGGAGAGAACCCTGGGAACAAGGTTGGTTATATTGCAGTTAAAATTGTAAAAAAAGAAATAGAACAGAGCATGTAGAAGTGTAAAGACGGAAAATTATTCATTCATGCCGGCGCCGTTCTTCAAGGCCTTCATAATCGCGAAGCATTGTTCGCGCAGACATTTTTCTTTCCGGCTGCGAAATGGGCTGTGCACAAACGAGAAAACATAGAAAAATCCTCTGTCTCCCATAGCAAAGTCAATGTTTCTTCCGTTAGAATCGATAAATGATTACGTGATTCAGTTTATGAAAAGTTTTTAACAACTATATATAATACAGCCTTGCTTTTGTGTCCTTTGGTTTGGCAATCTGCTTAGTCAGTGAAACGGCTCGGTAGAATCGTAGCGTGTTTTCTGATTATTGACAATTGACATTCATATGAATATTACTTACAATTGATCATGTTGCCTACAGGCGCTGAGAGACAGTGATGTTAGCGCGTAGGGTTGAGAACTAGCGTCACTGAAAGGATTAAAAAGAGAAATATTAAACTAGAAATAACGTTAGGTTACAAAGTCGCAGGAGATGTTTCTCCCTTCATGAAGTGTGTTTGTGTTTGTTTATATTTACTTTAGGGTATAATTATAGCCTGCGAGGTTGGCGGGATACGTTATTGCGGGATTATTTAAACACGCTCAACTAAATCAATGGTTGCTAAGTAGTTGTGTGTTGATCGCGAGTGGCATGGTGACGAGTGGGATTTTCACTCTCGGCTCTCGCGGCCAAAACACGACGGAGAAACCATCGATTTACTCTCCCCAAGAGAAAATTAAGGAGACAGAGAGGGAGCCGCAAGTCCAGTCCTTGATATATATTAATTTCAGTTCAGTTATTCTGGGGTGTCACGAAAACCGCAAAGTTTAATAGATGAATTCAAAATGGCGTTCAGAGTGGAATTATGCTTTGTTGACGAAAACGAATTTCAGAAGCAAGGAAATTGGTGCATCTTGCCCCAAGACCCGGATAACAATTTCATGTGAATCTAAAGGCTTGTTGGATGAAGGAATACAAATCTAAAGCCATACTGAATATCCAACTGCCATCAATATACAATGGCTCAGGCTGCGGCCGCACTTAGCGAGTTAATAAGGACAAGGTTAAATTTTAAATTACCCGGTTAAAAATTCTCTAAATTTAACCCACCTTAAACTACCAAGTGGAGTGGCTTAAAAATACCTAACCCGGTCAAGAAAATGTATTGTTTTTGCGTTAATTTGCATAACCAGGTTAAAAGCTGGTTAACACCGAATAGACGCGGCCGCATTCATAACTGCTTTAAGCCGGTTCATTTCAGTTAACTAATTGGATGTAACCCGGTTAAGTACCCTAGTGCGGCCGCAGTCAATGTCAGATAAGTTCGTATAACGTCACGCTTAATAGTCGCGGACGTCTCGGGAAGCAGACAATTTAAAAATAACTCTTTTGTAATTCATATATCCCGGCCAACGCCCCTTTACTCCCTCTTTCACGCTTTCGCGCGCTTGAATATTGCCGGTTTTGCCAGCTACGCGAGCTATTATAATTAACAATTATTCCATGAGCGCGCTTTGGATATGAGATGGTAAATAGCCAACGAGGCGCGTAGCGCCGAGTTGGCTATAACCAGTCTCATATCCAACAAGCGCGAATGGAATAATTATTTATTAAATTCCTTAAACTCCAAAAGTTTGGAAGTACGAAATACGAGCGAAAAAAGAGAGAAAATCCTAGCGAAATCGAAAAAAGTTGATGAAGATGCGATGTTTTGTAATACCTCGAGGTCAGACAGACGCAGGCTCATCACAAAAACATTTCTTACCTTTTCGTGTATCTCTAAGCTTCGAAAGTGATCCAAACTTTCCACAAAAACGTTTTTCTTTTGCTTTATACCGAAAGAAATTTCGCTTTCTGGCGTAAACGTTTTTACTTTAGCAACGCTAAGCGCAATCATTTACCATATAAGGTCAAACTAAGGTATATGAGCTGATAACCGAGATAGAGTGAACCAATCAGAGCACGAGAATTGCATTATCCGAGGTTGAGAATTTAATAATTGGCCATATTCCCAGAAATCTGGATTTTGTTAGCTATAAAAATGTCAGTGATGGGATAACATACTGGGCTCATTCACTTTTTATAACGAGGAAAAAGTCGTTTTTGTCCAGTCAGCAGAGTAAGAGGGAAAAAAAACTTGCTGCTGAGGATAATGAAAAGACGTCCCCTAGGCTCGATATCCGCCGCTCACTCAAGTTTGGGTATCCTCCCCGAGAAGAGACGGCTGGACGCGCGAGCGAGATATTGTGTCTGTGACGTAATTCAAATATAACTTATGCGAAGTTAATTTAGTAGTTGCGGGGAAATAGCATTAGATATCCCAAAACATTGATTTTAACAAAACAGTAATAACAAAACAGTAATAACAAAATTTCCAGATGATACGAACTTGAGTTTGTGGTTAAATGATCAATGTGGGTTTGAATTCAATTGTGCGAATCATCAACAAAATCTTCGGCTGGTTCAGTTCTCAGTCGACCTCATCGGTCCCCTCGCAATAAACTCAGCAGCAATTTCTACTGATCTTGAGGAATTTTACTTGCCCTTACATTAGCGAAGTCTGAGGAAAAATTGAAATAGCGATGGATTTGAAAGCCCTATTTTCACTTGGCGCCAACTGGAAAATTAGTGAAGATTCCGAACTCAGGCGGTACGAAACGACACATCACCATTCTCCAGCTTCTGGAACACTTTCCGTTGTCGAAATCTTGGATGTTTCCCACCTTAAAAGCACTGTAAAGCTCGAACAGGCCGGGTCAAAGAATACTTTCGCAGCCAAAAAATATAATTTATGCCTGACCGATTTGTGCAGGCAAGTTTCTGATTGGTGGAGATTAACAATGGCTCACTTCACGCGTACAGTCGTGATTTCGGGAGTGAGCGCTTGCTCATTTCCGGCTCACTAGTAAATTTAGCCAGAAATGTAATTATCATTTAACACTCTTTTTACAAAATAAAATATATAAATGTATCAGCGAAATCACGAAAAACGTGATTCTTTGCCATACCACTGATTAGGACTGATCTTTCTTGTTGAAAGCGTAAAAATTACTGAGCACGAGTTAATTTTTTACAGGCGTAATCAATTCAAAGAAGTTGTACGTAAATATTGAAAAAAAAAAACTAGTTTTACGTTCACTATATATGCAAGCAATGAAGTATATCATCCTTTTATCACCTCAGATCCGTCTCAGTTTATAGTTTGAAGACTTTGTCATCTCTCCTTTTAAGTAAAGCTGTCTCATTCGCAGACTTTTAAATATAAATGAGGTTACTTACTAGTTATTCA
>NC_090874.1:34124481-34161981 GCF_036669935.1 Montipora foliosa
GGCATTCTTTGTTCCTATTTTCCCTGATAGTGATCTTAGAAATGTTGCTGGTTATACTGGTTACCATACCCCTGAGGCCCTAATGGCATTGCTGTCCCGGAAGGGCCTGGGTACGGAGCAATGGCGTGCTGCATTTGCCTCCTCTGACGCCGCTGAGCCAAAGGACAGCAGCAGCAGCAGCAGCAGCACACCAAAATTATCACAGGAAGCAAGACAACCACTGCAATTACTGGTAGAATGATTGTAAGCAACAGCAAGGTACTAAAGCAAAGACAGGAAAATAAATTAATATTATCATCTGTTTTGCGATACTGCAAAAAGTTCTGGTGCTAGTTTTTTTGAAAGCACCATAATATACCGGGCAGGCTTTCAAAACGTTTCAAGAACGTTTCCACCAGGCATCCACCTAAATTCTACGGGATATTACTCAAGTACAAGGTTGGTCATTCTAAGGAAGTTATCCCAAGTTTTGGCATGGTTGACAAAAGAGCAACTCTTTCTTTGGATTTGGCGTTGTCTGAACCGATTGGGCGGGACTAATTTATTCCACAGGAACGTAACAGCCTGTTAACTTTCTATTATTTTAACAACACACTGGCACACTTGTTTGGAAACTCATGAAAATCGAATATGTCAAAACTGAATCATTTACCACGCCGGTTAATTTCTGGGAGCTTTGAGAAAATGGCAGCTACATTCAGTTTTAAACTCAACTTTCTCTCGAACTTACTAACATAATAACCTTTCGCGTACTAGTCTGCAAGTGCACATTAAGCACTTGTACTTGAAATTACAAGCAGCGAGTGTAGATGCACAGAGAGAATTACCCACTAAAGTAATATACCAACGAACGTATAGATACAAAATCGGCGGCATCATTAAACGGTCGCGTTTTTGCCGGATTATCACGATAGAGGTTCCGATACTGAACCTGGAAACAGGTTCAGCGTTTACGAATTAAAAAGGGAAGTCACTCTAGACTGTAATTGCAACGAAGACAGAAAACATATGTGCGTTAACGTGCGACTTTTCCTTACCTACAACACTTTGGCTCATTGTTAACAGTGCAGCAAACCTTTTCATTTTCATCGTCTGGGCCTGGGCAATAATTGCGGACATGCTTGTAATTGTCACTGCAAGTGTTACCCCCGGGTCTACAGCAGGAATTGCGGCCAGACCACAAACAGCAGCGCGTCCTGTCAGGGGGGTCAAACGTCCGAGGGCAGGAATACGTACCGCAATTGGAGGCGCATGTTGATGAAATCAAAACAAGAAGAAACTTGATTATAGTTTGATAAGAAAAAAAAAATAAAATGCTTACGAATCATGTTGACCTGAATTTAACTTCTGATTAATGAGAGGTTATTCCCAAGGGGTCCATAGAAAAAACATCCGCAGAATCCCGATTTTCGGGAGTGGCTAGAAGACGCCGCCGGCCAGGACGTGAAAATTCAAACCGACTCTTTTTCAAAGAGGGGTGAGAGATGTGCACTCCTCCAAACAAGATTCAAGGAAAAGGAAAAAGCAGAAATTAACGCCTCAGGGATTTTTTCTGAACCAGATGAACTTCATGCCTTATTAGAAGAAATCTGTGAGGGAGAAAAAGTAGCAGGGGAATCTAAAAGTGATGAAAGCAAAAAGAAAGAGAAAGAAAAATCTTGTGCGTTGAAGACTTTGGGGAGTAGAACCTGGAGAGAATGAACCAGACAAAGAACGAAAAGCAGAGATAGCTAGTTGAGGGAGAGGTGCCAGATCTAAAGAGGAAGAGAAAGAGTACGTCTGAGGCAAGGGACTTTTTAAAGGAAAAGGGTGGAAGGGAGATGAGGATGTGCGAGCAAGAAGTTTAATTGAACAAGAAGTAGCAACAAGACAAGGCTAATCAGTTTGATGCACTGATAAAAGCAATTTACCAGCGGCAATCGCAACATCAAAAGAAGATGAGTATGAAATGAAAGTTCAAATTTGCGCCCAAGAATTTTAAATGAGAACCAAACGTTTCGAGGGCACTCCCTCTTCATCAGTGGTTTGAAAGTTTCTTCGAATTTTTGTTACGATCAACAGCGGAATCTGAATCTGCAGCTACTCTTAATACAGTGGAACAGAGTCATCATGGATACACTTAAAATGATGTCAAAGGAGTAAGATATTACTTAATGACAGTTTCTGAAAGCTAGTAAATTATAAACATGCTTTTGTTTTAGGTTTGGCACGTCTTTGTGGTATTAAAAATGTTGGACCTGACACCTATTTTTAGGTGTTCTTACAAATGACCTATTTTTAGGTGTTCTTACAAATGAAATTTTTAGTTGTTCTTACAAATGAAAGTTGTGCTCTTATGATACAAATTAGATATTATTTGCCTATAAAATCGTGAATATTCTGTGAATTGCCGAGATTAAAAGAAAAATTGTAAATGGTTTGAACCCAGGAGTCATATCAAATTGTATGCAAAATTCATCAAATGTGTTGTGTCTTCTTTTCCAGACCGTTTGAATGTAGACAACAAACGGCCATCATGGCGGACCGAGCACAACGCGGGGCGATGTAACCTTCCTTTGAAACGTGTTGTCGTTCTCCAACAATAAGAAGGTAATTATAGAACACCATTCCATGACACTGGAAAGCAGTAATAACAGGCAGCTCAGGCGGGAGAATCGAAATACCAAGCAGAAATCATTCCGTCGGCTATTTTGTTTCAGTGCGATTAAGTGCAGTTCAGGTTGCAGGTTAAACTTGCAGGTCATTGCTTTGCCGTAACTGAAACAACCTAACCCTTTACAAAATGCTAACCTTAGACTTAAATATAATATTATCTCAAGCATAGTGTTTAGGCCTAATGTTAGCATTAGTAAAAGTTTAAGCTAAGGTGAAACAATGACCTTTAACCTGAAACCTGCAGTTGACACCCCCCACCGGGTGGTAGGGGAACCCTCACCCTATAAAATTTTGCTTGTAAACCGCGGCTATCTCTGTTTAAGTCTCCTGCTAGGGCAAACCTAGCTTTAGGGTTATCCTACTTCTTTTTTAACAGGGCCTTAGCTGTTGCAAAGCACTACGTTTAAGTGAACAGGACCATTGGTTTTCGTAGGGCTTATTGAATAGATTACGATTTATTCTGTGGATATCAGTATACATTTAAGCTTACATATGCAACGAGATTGTTCGTGTTCCAAACAAATTTACCTCGACAATTACAAGCGTTTCAATGATTGGTTCTTAATTTATAATGACCCACTGACCCAATTTGGTTACGACTCTCCTAATTTTGCCAAGAGAAAACTTTGCATTTTCCGATTATGTTGAGTTTCGATTTAACCTAAAGGTACTCAAGGTCTGATTAAAATAATTAGAATTTGAGTCGACTCGAATTAAGGTCTCGGTAAAGGCAAATTTGGGCATCTCGCTCAATTTTTTTGTTTTTGCAAATCTTGAATCGGTGGGCTGTGAAGTATATTTTCCCACCAAAAAAAATCTGAAAATTTGTTAGAACCGCTTAAATCCCTTTTTTTTGTTTCCCGCTATAATCTGCGCGCGAAAAATGATTGACTTATACACCTTATTCCAAAATGGCTGTCGTTTTAGCATTCTTTTGTTTTCTTGCAAAAATTAGCCCTTGTTGCCTCGTTCTTAAGCTGAAAATTCAAAAGAATATTTCACCTTGAACGAGGCAACAAGGGCTAATTTGCAAGCAAACAAAAGAATGCTAAAATGGTGGCCATTTTGGAATAAGGTGTATTATGTTAAGCACGCGTGAAAGGATTGTGTATCAATTGACAGCCTTCACGCGCGATCTGCTAGCACGTGCCCGAACGCTGATTGGCTCAGCATAATTGCCTTTCAAGTAGGGGGCGGAGTTGTTCAGGCGACCGTGAACTGAAGGCGAAATCTTTAAGCTCGATTTTCTAGGGGTTCATTTTGACGCCAGAATTACAACTCCTCCTCTTGAAAAACCGAACATCTCATACATACAAAAAATTTCGCTCTTCAGCCCGCCATGCTGCTTTTCTTCGTTTTCGAGCCGTTCTCGCAATTTTGTATATTCCGGCGTTTCTTTTGCGCATGTCCTTTAGCATGAAACTGGGGATTTATGGCTAAAATATAAATAAGCATAATTCATGAATTAGATTCAGCACATGTAAATTTCGGCGTTCAAATCAATAAGCCATTTTCGAAATATCAAATATTCAGCTTGATAGTGAAGCAGCGAGGACAAAAACAATAGAAACACGTTGGAATGAATGTGAAAAATACTTACATATCATTCATTTTCCTTTTTCTTTGTCCTCTAAACCTCTCTTTCAAGCTAAATTTTAATACATCGAAAAAGGCCTATTCGACTGAAGTCGTATTTGATTCAAATTTGTCGAATTTAATTGATTTAAAAGTCGCATTTTACATGCACTTAATTCCCCAATTCGGTGCATGTAAAATGCAACGTTTAAACCAGGCCTTAGCAAGGCACATGAGGCCTTGCTAATACATGCATAAGGAACATTAAGCCCGGACGAATTGAAATACTATCAGTCATCTTGATTTTGCTATCTTTAGAAATGGTCGAAATAGGTTACACCTTTTTCCCTGTTCTTTCGCATTGGATCATCATGCTACGCACTTTAAACTACGTAATTTCAACGAGCTTCCGGTTATTGCGTGTCTGTTTGGTTTCGCGCTGCTGCGTAAAAATCCTCGAGAATTTCAGTTGTTGAGTGCCTCCGGTTCAGTACGTATTAGCTTTTAATATTTTGGTAGTGGCTTTTTTTCTGCTGCTTGAGACCGTGACCTCCCAGCTTTTAGTCAGTTGTTTGTGCTTCGTTGGGTGTTTGGTTTTGTTTTTGCTTTAAAATTCCAATAGGCCTTTTGCAACAAACTGGTCACATGACTGATAATCGATAAACTTAGGGAAAGATTGTATGACCATTTAAAGATTCGAAAACTCCATACTTTGTTTACGAACGGAAAGCTTTTGCCCTCCTGCGTAATTTCTCATAATTACGTGCCACAAACAAATCTCATTTTCCTATTTTTACCATGGGTCAAATAAGCGAGAATAAATGTGCAAGGGTGGAAATTTCAGACTTTCATATTTCGAAGGAAGAATTTTAAAGCGGTTTGAAAACGTAGAAAAAATTCAAGGATATGTATGAAAAACATTGAAGCGTGAATGGGTGGCAAAGCGTCCTTTTGCCATAAAAATCCTTACAAATTCATTCAACTGTAACAACACCAGTTTAAACTCTGCTCTTTTAATTTTCATGAAAAGAGCAAAATCATAGCGTTTATGAAAAAAAGGTCACGTGACGAATTGTTGCCTAAGGCTCATTAAAATGTGGTAACTCAAATCTGTGCGCCGTTTTGTTTTGAGACACTCGAAAGGAACTGACAAATTCACCATACTCGGGCATTTAAAGAACCTGTAGTTGAGAATGTAAACATCTTCGAGCCAGAAAAACAAACTTGTGAACACACGCAAAAAAGAATGCCGCGAACACAAAAATTAAAGGAATGAGAAGCATACCTCCGCTTACATGAGTATTATACAGAGGAAGTGTGCGGAGCTGTAGTAGGTTTACAGAATTAGGAATACCGACTGGACATCTATGTTCATGACAGCAGCCTTTGACACGGAGTTTAATTTAGTTTCCCCATGCATTATCGCACGACCGTATCGTACAATTCCTGATTATTTTCAGGAATACCCAATGACCGGATAAAATTTGTCGGAACCTAAAATGGTTTCCACACCTCTTTAAAACTGAGCTCGTTTAATAAATTTGTGGCTGCCCTACAAAATATTTCTTTGTTTGGATGTGCTTGGGGAACTTCAGATTTTGCTTCATGCGAAAGTTCAAGCATTCGTGACGGGTCTGATAAACAACATTACGTAGTGTCCTTTTTCACCCCGACATTTTTAAGAGACGTTTGCTTATTGATTAAAATATAATTCTCAAACTCTGGCGAATATGATTTAAGTTATAAATCATCAAATTTTATGCTATGTCCAGTATAACAGTTGACTATAACTCAGATCAGTGAAAATTCTAGCGTTCTTCATAGTGGTTTCGAAACTCTACGCACTCGTCTGACGCACTCATCAGACTCTTAATGCAACGCAGTGCATCATAATCTCGAAAGGCTGAGCTCGAATATTCGAGAATTCTAGTCCACCTCTTTTCCAAACAGATATTTTCCGAAACTACTAGTTGGATGCCCCTGAATTTTGAAAGTTCTGGAAATTTCACGAGCCTTTATCATAAAATCACGAGCTGTACTCAAGGCCGTGTTATTTCCTATGCTAATGCTACTAAACTATTGTCTCGCTGCTATCTTAGAATATGAAAACCAGCAGCTTGGATGCGGAAGAAAAACCATTTTGGACGAAAACATCAACACTAGTGCTTACCGGAGGCAAAAGAAATAAAGATCACGAAGCCTGTGAGAAGATAACGTTCCTTCATTTGTTGTAGTAGGCGCTCAGTTGAGAACTGCAAGTTTTACTGGCAAAGTTATTTCACTGTCAAAAAGGAAGTGGCAATATTGGCTCTCGTCTTGCGTTCACTAGCCGTACTACCGATTCTGCCTGATCATCACTTATTCATTCACTAGCCGTACTACCGATTCTGCCTGATCATCACTTACTTATTCATTTTCAAAGGTAATGAACCCTCACTCAAGCAGCATCATTATAAAAAGCAATAAGGAGGTTAACTATCAATAGACTGATTTCAGTAGTGTTATGACTTAGAGTTAACAACTCCCAAAATAGATTTATCATACTTGCTACTATTGCGACCATATGGAAACTTCCAAAATCCTGAATTCAGGATTTTGGAATTCAAGATTTTGGTCTGCCAAAATGCTGAATTCAGGATTTTGGAATTCAAGATTTTGGTCTGCCAAAATGCTGAATTCAAGAATTTGGAATTCAAGATTTTGGTCTGCCAAAATCCTGAATTCAAGATTCAGGATTTTGGCAGTCCAAAATCTTGAATTCAGGATTTTGGCAGTCCAAAATCGTGAATTCAGGATTTTTGGAAACTTAACTCTAACTCTACGACACAACTAATCAGTGATCGCTTCTGGCAATTCTTGTTTTCAATAAAACCTGGATCTAGAAAATGCAAAACTCCATAAAAATCACCTTTTTGATTTGCAATTTACACACAAAACGAAAAATACTAAGGCTTTTTTGTCGATCTCACTTGAGTTTAAAAAAGCTGAAATATGTCACTTTTTTCAAATAAAGTGGGTCTTTTTTAGGGATTTCTCTCTGATGTTGCTGAAGTAATTTTCTCAAGTTATCGCTTTATTTCGCTTTTTGCGAAAACGTCACTGACGAGAAATTTCTCGAGTATTTTCAGCTTTTGCATGTTTCAGTCAAAATAGAAAAATGTCGACTTTTTTCCGCTTTCTCTGCGTGACCTCCTCGATTGACAGCTGTCAGAAAACGGTGAGAAACTCAGAACAGAACGTTGTCGTCTTCTGTGCTTCTGTGGAGGTGAAGATGGCGAACTGCGTCAAGATTAAGGTAGATGAAAAGGTGATGAGGTTTAAGCCTTTCACTTTAACGGTGGGAAACGTTGCTATGATTTCCAAACTTGAAAGAAAGAAAGAAAGAAAGAAACAAACTATGAATATCGTTCCAGTCCAAACAAACACCATTAAAGCTTTCATTAAACTTTAAATGAGCTGTCGGTGGAGTGACAAAACCAGAGACCAACTCCCTATAAACCTTCTTAAAGGTCGCCTCAGTGATCGAGACTTCCTGGTTATTGAGCAAAAGTTGAATTTGGTCCTGAATAACAAAAGGACTCTTGTTCAAGTATCTACTTATTTTCAGCGACTGTCGCCACGGTGCAGGGATTGCATCAACTAAGGACATCAAATCAAAAATATCTTTTGGAGAAAGATTCACCCCGCTTTGATTACATTGAGAAATAAATTGGTTTTTCTCTGTTACTAAATCGCCTATTTTGATTATTCCTTTACTAACCAAGCTTTGATTGAAGACTGATTTATTATTAATACATATAAATTTATTGTTCCAAAGAACAGTGTTGGAAATTTGTTCGTGCGAAAGCTCAAGTACATTGTTATCGGTGGCTGCGGAGCAATGCGAAAAACACTCAAAACATTCCCTGTAATACATCGGGAGGTTTATCGGTAGCTTTTTTATGTCAAAGTTGCAACAGAGGATGAACTTCCCCCCGACCTGTTTCAAATAGTGAAATAAAATAGGGGTTACCTTTTGCCCTGAACTGAGAACTTGAGAAAGGTCTGATCTTCTTCTTGAATCTTACATTTTTCAACAGGCTTGGTTGAAACATTCAGAGGAGACTCTTTTTCATTGCTTCCTGTTTAGACTGCACTTTAGCATATACAGATGGAAACACCGCCCCCAGGGGAGTTTTAAGCATGCGGCCCATTAATAGCTGGCATGGTGGCAGACCCGTGGTGCTATGGGGGGTGGTATGCTGTCTCAAGAGGATGCCAGCAATTTTGGTTGTTAAACTACCAGATTTCATTTGTTAAGTTTAGCTTTGAATGTCTGAACAGCACGCTCGGCCAGCCCATTTGAGGCTGGATGAAATGGAGCACTTGTAATGTGCGTTATGCTGTTCCTATTGCAGAAATTTGCAAATTGTTCACTTGTAAAACAAGAACCATTGTCTGATACTAGGGTATCAGGCACACTATGTGTGGCGAACATGTGGCGTAGTCCCTCAATAGTGGCTTCTGAAGTTGCAGTGTGAGTGACTGCTATTTCCATCCACTTAGAGAAAGCATCCACCACAATCAGATACATCCTACCAAAAAGTGGCCCAGCATAATCCACATGCACCCTTGACCACGGGGATTTGGGTACTCCCAGGGATGCAAAACTGTTTTAGGTGGTGCATTACGGGATTCCTGGCATGATTCACAAGATTTAACCATTTTCTCCAGGTCTGTATCTAAACCTGGCCACCATACCAAACTTCTAGCTACTGCTTTCATGAGTGTAATGCCCGGGTGGGTGCCATGTAGTTCTGCCATGATTTGCACACGCTTTTTAGGTGGCACCACTACCCTGCACCCCCAAAGTATGCATCCTCCCTCAACACTTAACTCATCCTTCCTACTGAAAAATGGTATTATTTCTAGGGAACAGCCAGAGGGCCACCCTGTCAGGATATAGTGCCTTACCTTTGCTAGCACAGGGTCTCCGCTAGTGCCTTCCTTAATTTGTTAGAAAGTTACAGCACCGTTGTCAATAGTTTCCATAAGGTGTATAATATCACCTGGAATTGGAGTGTCTTTGGGGGCCTTAGGTAGGGGTAGCCTACTGAGGCCATCTGCATGACCATTTTCCTGTCCAGATTTATGTTTCAAGGTGTAATTATATGCTTGGAGCATAATAGCCCATCTTAAGATTTGAGGGGAGGCTCTTTCAGGTAGAGATTTGGTCTCGCCAAACAATCCCAATAGTGGTTTGTGGTCAGTATAAACAACGGAGTGTTTTCCATAAACATACTGTGCAAGGGCTTCCCTATCTATTTGACTGTTGTTTTTTTCAGCATAAGGATCTGGAGGCCATAACAACCGGACGCTCTGTGCCATCAGGCATGATGTGGTGCAAAACAGCCCCAACCCCCTTAGGAGAGGCATCACAGGTTACTACCATTTCCCTGTTGGGGTCATAATGAGTTAGCACCCCTGCTGACTGTATAAGGGATTTCACTTCAGAGAAGGCAATCTCCTGTACCTTACCCCATTGGAATGGTACTCCCTTCCGCAACAAATGGTGATTGGGTTCTAGAGTTTCGGACAAGTTGGGTAAACATTTCCTATAGAAATTTACATGTCCCAGGCGGGCCTGCACTTCTGGGGTGTTTGAGGGCCGGGGCATTTCCAGAATAGCCTGGATTTTCTCCTGCAATGGTTCAATGCCCCTGCCAGATATCTTATGCCCTAGATAGACAATGGAAGAATTGGCATTTCTTTTCCCTAAGTTTCAGGCCTGCCTTTTGCAGCCTATTTAGGACTTCATACAAATTCTGCTTGTGATCAGCTGTTGTCTTCCCTGTGATGAGAATATCATCAAGGAAAACCAGGACATTGGGAATCCCTGCCAAAATTGATTCAATTGACCGTTGAAAAATGGATGGGGCACTCTTGATTCCATAGGGAATGCGCCTATATTGGAACAAACCTCTATGAGTGTTGTTGGTCGTGTATTTACGCGCGTCTTCATTTAGTTCAACTTGTGCATATGCCTCAGACATGTCTAATTTGGAGAAAACAGTCCCCCCTGCCAATGCCGCAAACATATCCCCAACCCTGGGGAGTGGGTGACGATCCAAGTAAAGACACCTTATTAACTGTGGTTTTATAATTGCCATAGAGACTAATATTCCCATTGGCTTTACGCACTGGGACGAACTGGGATGCCCATTCAGAGAACTGGACAGGTTCTATTACTCCCAAATTCTCAAGTCGGCCTAGCTCTGCGTCCAGAAGCTCTTTCTCAGTAAATGGGATGGGTCTTGCTTTTTGGTAAATTGGCATTGTGCCTTCCTTGATTGACATGTATTTTGGTCTTAACCCCCTCTAACTTTCCCAACCCTGGTTCAAAAAGTCACGGGGAAATCGCTGACGGGGTGTGGGTTGTTATCAAAATTAGACTTAATAGCATGTACCTGACAAGATTCCATGATTTCTGCCCAGTCTAGCTTAAGCTTACTGAGGAGGTCTCTACCAAGCAAAGTAGGACCTTCATGATCTACCAATAACACATTGTTCCTAGCTACTTGTCCCTTATATGTAAACTGTCCTAGGAATGGTCTCCTTGGTGTAGGTCTCCTTGATGGTCTCCTTGGTGTAGCTACGCACAGGCTTACGATTGGGTTCCAGCTTGATATTGTTCCCAGTTGTCTTTTGCAAGTTATCAAACTCCTTCCTGCTCATTACTGTGCATGATGCACCAGTGTCTACTTCCATCTTGATGGGTTTACCTTGACACAAACGTTCCACCACATATGGGGCAAACGTCTTCGGTCCTTCATCGGTGCAAAATACTGTGTAGCAATCCTCCTCACCTGACGCTTCCTCAGCCGTACCACTGGGTTCAACCTCAATGTTTTTGACTAGTTTGGAGAAGCATTTAGCACTCGTATGGACCCTGAAGCCGCAACGGTCGCACGTTAAGTACTGTTTCCGTTTGCAATCTCTAGCAAATAAGCGGACCACCACATCTGCTGCATTCCAACTTCTTGGTGGAATAGTTCTTCTTGCGGTGTTTTTCTCAAATTTTAGAACTTCTCCCTCGGGATCTACCGGGTGAACCGTGTCCAGGGGCTGTGTTGGTTCTGGGTTGAGTGATCTGGCGTTCAGGTTTGCTTTCTCCAATGTCAATTTATCCTCCTTGATTTCAAAGAATCGCCTCTGGGTTTGTACGTCTTTGAGACCACTGACGAGTTTGTCTCTCAGCATTTCATTCAAGTTCGTGAATTGGTAGTGTTCACTGAGTTTCCGAAGTTCAACCAAGAAGTCTGCAATCGACTGGCCAGGCTTTCGTGCACAGTCGAAGAAATCCGATCTTGCGAAGATATAGTTGGGTTTCGGCGATAGGTGATCTTTTACCCTTTTACAAATATTTTCCAGTGTAGTGGTTTCAGCTTTAAGGTCCTCCTGGCCAAAGAGGTTTCTGATGAGCTTGAACGTCTCATTACCAACTGAAGCAAGAAGGATTGCCTTCTTTTGGTTTCCGTCGATCTGTGATCGCGTTGGCGCTGAAATAATACTCCATTTGTTCACAGTATTCGGTCCAACCCTGTCCTGTGGAATTCAAGTCGAATTCACTTAGTTTTCCATAAGTATTTTGAGCCATGTTTTCGCTCGTCCCCTGTTGTATTCCGAGGTAGAGAGTTGAACGCTAGTTCGCGACTAGATAAACAACCACACTTGACGCCATGTTGATTAACCACAAAAACAGACCACGAGGTCTGAACCCTTTATTCAACTGCGCATGCGTGACATGTATGTAACACTTGGGAATTTTTTGTGAGCCCCTCCATGTGGCTCGAGATCACAATCTGTCGGTTCCCGAATCTTCGTTTGAGTAATTCTACTGCCTTTTCGTAGTTAGTGCATGTCAGGGCGAGACCAGCGACGACGCTTTGGGCGATGCCTGTTAGAAGCGACTTTAGATAGTTGAATTTATCCACTCCAGACAAGTTTGAATCCTTATGAACTGCTGACTCGAAAGATTCCCAAAAGGGATACCACTCGATGGGGTTTCCGTGAAATTTCTTCAGCTCGAGCTTGGGAAGCTTTGCGTGCGTGTGACCTGTCTGTAGGTGACCTTGAGCAGTTCCCGTGCTTTCCAAAGAGTTCAATTGCCGATTTTTTCCTTGTGATTCCTGCGCTGTCAGTGCAGATTCTAAAGCCACCATACACTCCTAAATAACACTTATTAGCTCAAAGCTCTCAGAAACATCAGAATCGATCCTTGAGACATCCTCCAACAGCTCAACAATCTCACGATCCAAAACTTGAAGCTCCGAACACTTTGTTTCAAGAGAGGTACGAAGAAGTTTCATCTTCAGCAATTGTTTTTTGCACAAAATTTCGATGACTGTCGCAAAACTTTATCAGATTCTTTAATTTCTTCTTCTCGGCCATACCTTGATTCCCACGAGCCATTAAAAACAAATAAAACTGCACGCAACACGAATTCGACGATGATTTAAGTCAAGATTTTCTGAGTTTTCGAGCGAAATCCGTCCCGGGTCTCGGCACCAAATGTACAAGAACCGTACGCAATAAGACAACTTCGTATGTAGAAACAAGAGGCTCTAAGTAGCCTATACTCATGCGCTGCCAGGTTATTTGTACTTTTGTTGGCAGTATAATAATAATAATAATAATAATAATAATAATAATAATAATAATAATAATAATAATAATGATAATAATAATAACTTTATTGTACACCACAAAAAAGGTATATAGGTGTTACAAGAATCTATTTGAGAGAAGTTGCTCTTTATAGTGTGAGTTCATTGACCTATACTTTTCATCTTTATTTGAAAGAGTGTTTTTATCGATGGGTCCATAGACCTGTACTTTTCAAAACAATTTGAAGGAAGTTCTTATTTTTTCTCTGGGTCCACTGGGCTGTAAATTTCTCTCCTCTTTCTTCCAGTTTGCTGCAATTTCTGAAGTAGATTTATGCTTTCTTATTATTTTTTTCCTTTCTATATTTGATAATTCACATAAACATCTAAGAAGTGCAACCTCATAGTTTGTTTCAAAACAATTAAATTTACTTTGAATAATAGAACAAAAGAGATCAGTAACAGAATCTACATTTGAAAATACTTTTGTTACATTTTTTGGCTCAGAACCATTGTATACAAAAACGTGGTAACTCATCTTTTGCTTTGCATGCCACTGAAAAACACAACTATTGCAGTAGCTAGAAATTCACATCAAAAAGCCTGTGCTGCTTTCCTTATTATCCAAAATTGCAGTTTTAAGCTGTTGTTTACTGGGAACCACATTACAAGATAAATTTCCCTGACATCTTGCTCTATGAATAACTTTTGCATGGCCAGAGGCCTACGTCTAATTTCTTTAGAAAATCAGAAATAAAAACATATTTTGCTGGAATAACATTTCTGATAAATTGCTCTTCCATTCTCAATGATACTATAAACTGTTTGAGAGGTGCAATAGTTACAAGACTTTTGAGGTGGAAAAACAAATGGAAGAAAATGACACAGCAGAACATTCTTTGCAAGAACAAAGATAAACATCATTTAAGTGCTCCTAGGGTCTAAAATTTTGGTTTCGAACATATAATGAATGAACAATGCTTCCACTGTTGCTTTACATTTTAATAATGTTAACACATTTTAATCTCATAAGTAACAGATGTTTGTGCACATATATTCTGAAAATGTTGTACCAAATTCATTGATGAATCTATTTCAATAGAAGTACATGTTGCAAATGGGTCCCATACCTAATAAAACTCTGCCATGAAAATAAAAAATTTTACACCTCCTATTAGGCAGACAGTATATTGCTACTGTGTAAAGTTCAAGTGTTAAAAATGTATGCATGATAATTATCCATGAGCAAAGAATCAAAGGCAGCTAACATTTATATAACATAAGGAAAGTCTGAAATTATAGGAAGTGCACTATTTAGCAAACCACTATAACTATCACTGTAGGTCAACTGATAATTAATTTAGTTTAAGTTATAACCATAACAGGCAAATCTGTCAAAAATAGGAGTCCCTGTTCGCATGATTGTGACAAAGCTGAATACATATTATTCCCAATGTTTATAATTTGAACCAAGTCAGCTGAAGAGGTTATTGGATTCCTGAACTTTTAAACAAGTGCCGACGGAGACATTGCCACACGTTGTTCCTGCATTTGCCGTACCAAATACTTCAACATTACCTTGACTGTATGGTGCGGCAATAGTTTTAGTTGGATCAACAATTCCTGGACCTGGGTTGTTTGTACGTCATTTGCGAGTCGAATTACTCAGGAATGTAAACGCGATACAAATAGATCTTTGTAAAGCCACAGATGGTAACTTGTTACATTTCATAAATGTGAACCAAACGTTTCAATACTGGCAAATAAATGGCCTCTAAGTAAAACAAAAGTAATACAGAAAACCAGAATTTCCCCTTGAAGCATCCACTAAATTCCTTTGCCACCAAATAAACAGAATGCATATCAACGACTCGTCTGTATTGTTGAAAGAATTCCCCATTTTGACTTCGTCGCATGCCCATACTGACAATAACAGTAGTTCTAAGAACAGTTCAGATTGCTAAAAGTCGGATCAGTTTTTCTCAGGTATTCTCAGTTTCGCTCAAAGCTGCTCTAAGGTTCTCAAAGATCACTAGGAGCTGAGATGACCGACATGTTGATGGGGATCAGTTTGAATGACCTTTATGTCGATCCCCGCTCTCGTGCAAAGTGTTTATTTGTAAAACAAATTAGAAAAAATATATATCTAATTTTGTCTTTAATGTCAACAACTTACCTTTGGCTCCACAATCGAAAAAGATTTATCATGTAACAGCTCGATCCGATCGACCCGGGCCGTACGACCGCGACTACAATCACAAAGTTTGAACAGTCAACATGCGATGATTCGGGCGCGACCATGCACATCCAAGAGAAAATGACACATCTTAAGGGCTAGACTTTCAAAAGTCCTTCGTCTCGTGTAGATTCGCGTCCGAAAAATCACGCTTCGCTCGCCAAAACATTTTCTCCCGGGATTCTCGTGAGGTGGAATTGTGGCAAATCTACATAAGGGCTTGAAAAATGAGAGGGATGGTTGATTTCTTCAAACACGCACTGTTTATTTTGTCATGCAAAATGGACTGATATTCCAAGCATACATACATTTTAAGACTCTAATACTTCTTTTCAAGTCTTTCTATTAATTTTTCTCACTCAACAATACATTTTTCAGCAGCTATTAACTGTTTTGAAAAATCCCCTACCCCCCTCCCCACGTAAAGTTACAGTCATGTAAATGTATGTCAGCATAAATTTCCATGCACTAATGTTACACGGAAAACAAGAAACGGAGGGCATTTTATACTTCACTGGCGAAAAATGTCTGATTGGTCGAGGCCTTGTCATGTGACTTCAGTACCTCAAATCAAACATGGCTGCCATTCGATGTTTGTTAGATCAATTTTATTTGATCTCCGTCGACAAAAAAAGACCCTTTTTCAGGCCAGTAAAACGGACGAATGTTGACTGCATAGTGCGTTTCTATGCCAGCGAGATTCTCTTTTAAGACAACAGGGCTACGAGGGAAATTTCTTTAAAAATTTCAAGGTCAACGCGAGTCTCCGTTGCTAGTGTTCGAGTGGAAATTCGTTTGTGGAGCTTACCAGCTAATGGATTACCATCTTGATTTCAATTCATGCGTTTATCTTTTAAAAGTGGAACAAAAAATATACCACTAAATTTCCAAATGGTTTCTCTTCCAACTAAATAGTTACACACTGTTTCCGCGGGGTCCCGCATCTAACAGAAAATGTTAAGATTTTCGCTTTTTTTTTCAAAATTAAGTTGTTAAAATTGCCATTCAAGTGGTCCATAGCGGAAAATTTATTAAGACCGAGGGGAAAATTAAGAAATGTATTTCAGTCGTTCAAAAATAAATTTTAAAGTGAATTTAGCAGTAATAATAACCATGTCATAGCACCTCATACTGGGTACACTAGAAGGAAACCTTTTAGTTGCAATTATATTTTGTTATAGTTGTTCCAAGCAAAATGCCAATTGTTTGGTTTCCTCCAAATTATAGAAATAACCATATATTAGGTTAACTCTGAATAGCCAAAACAACAATATTTGATTCAGAAGTCCAGCTTACTAGCAGGGAGAATTTTACCGTAATAAAATATTACTACACGGCTAATAATACGCTTTCACCACATTGTAGTGGGTTAATGTGACAACAAAAATACTTAATCAGGAATTGACTTTATCTTCCAGCAATAAAACAGCAGGAGGATATAAAATTAGGTATTTTCAAACTTTAGAAAAGTTGTTGAAGGTGATTCAGTGCCACCCTCCAAAACTTTTCACAAATTTCACGCTGGCCTACTAAGTACTTCCAGTACAACAAATTATCTAACCTCTCTTTGTGGACTTTTAATCCCCTTGCATTAGATTTAACTTTTAGAAAAACCATAACTTCATATTTCCGTAATAATCGTTCAAAGACATTGAGCAAAAGCATACAAAGCTACATTTGAAAGGGACATAATCCCATGTTGCAGTTTTCTGGATAAGACTTCACAGAAATAACTCCTGTTACCTTTCCATATGTAAAGAGGTCCCATGATTTATGAGTCAATTAGTCAATGAGTCATGAGTCAATGAGACTCACAGTCAATATAGCAATAATTTATTGATCAAGCCTAAGCCCTCCTTTCAGTGATTAGGCCTAAGCACTCTCTGAAATTTTAGCTTTCATTTTATGGGTTAGGGTAACTGCACTAACTCATTGACTCATGACTCATAAATACTTAAAGCTCATATGAAAAAATATTTCAACATTGGATGCAATGAATTTTTAGCAATTGCTGTAAATAATAGTAAGCATTCCTACCATTTCAAAGGATGAATAAATTAAAGTTTAATGCAGTAAGGGTAAGAAGTAAAAAAAAGTGGTCCAATTTATTGAAGCTGTAATCAATTTCCATCCTTGCTTTAGTCCCTGGATAGGGTAAACAATGGTGGTGAAGTGTACAAACTACCCCAAGGGGGTACTGCTCATGATACTGAGACCAAACAGCTGGCAGAGTTGCCGCAGTACATTTAAGGCTATCAATCTGAAAAATGAATGGAACTGTAGAAAAATTTGGTAAGCGAGCAAGTACCGTAGCTTTTACTTATGAATTATAAAATGCCAGTCATTTGTCAATTTAGAACTGGTTCCCCTAAGGGGTCAGATTTCTTTAGCCTACATCCAGGAAACAAGATTCTGTTACCTTTAAGGGTTGTTTTTAAAAATAAAAAAAACCCCTCCTGAGCAAACTGCATCCTCATGTTTGGATTCTCATTGATGTAATGACTGTAACGATATTATGCAAATTTGTTCTACAAAAATACTCAAATACCATAAAGGTATTTTTAACTTACCTTTTTTGCAAAGTTTACTCGTTGAGCCACCAGCTTCAACTTTGATACTTTGTTCTAAAAGCCAAAGCCATTGTATAGCAATGGTGGAGGTGATGATTAGTCACTTTGTATTGGTTCAATTGAAGACAGAAAGTCAAAGTAATGATTGCACTTTAATTTAACCCTTTCACCCCTAAACCGGCCATACATGTACTTGGTATTTTACTCTGTCTAAAGCCAGAGTATTTTGCTGTCTAACACCAGACGATTTTACCCGTCAATGGGGAACCCCATGGAGTCAACGGTCTTACAGTACTTCTCAACATAAACAAAATGAATTCTGTGGACTTGAACATTCCCAAAAAGAAATGCCGTATATTCCAAATATGGTTGCGTAAACTCTTCAAGATTTACCTGCTTCAGGAACTTCAAATCAATGAATATTTTGAATATTTTTCCTGAACTCCTGCAAACTTTGTACACTTTTTAATGGTTTGCCCTTTAAAAGTAACATTCAGAAATAATGCAAATACAACTGAGGCTGTTTTGCATTATCTGCAAGACAAGACAACAATATCCTTTATTCAAACACAATCAATATTAAAGCAATAACACATGCTTGTGGGGTCATGTGCTAACTATAATAAAGATACACTACAGGAAACAAAAGCTTAAAACTAACTATGTGACAGACATAGGATATCTACACATAAGGGATAAGAAAAATAATTCAATTGCCATCCAAAATATCATATTGCAAATACACCAAAAGGTAACGGTTGATTGACAAGTTCCTTGTGCAAAATGGTAGAGCATGTTTAAAGTCCGGCAGGACCAAGATGAGAAGTTATGATAAAAACTCTAAACATACTTTTCACCAAAATTATTTTACTGCCATCAACCCCAATGAGACCTTATGCATGGGACACTGTTTCTAGCTGCAGGTCCAAATCACATAATATATTAATAAATTTTGCCATGTAATAAAAGAACAAACATGTGGGGTGTAAGCGAAAACAGTCCAAGGCAATAAAGCTTCCTTTCAGCCTTTTCAGGAATAACTATCCACTGTCAACCATACTTGACTCAAAACAGAATTTCCTTGATCCAACAACACATGACAGTCCCCTAAAACCAAAATTACATCATTAATGCTTCCAGAAAACAATAGTAAAAAAAACCTCAATCTATAGATACCTATATACATCTGTACCTACACTTTTGTTCTTCCAAACATTATTTTAACTAACATGGATTTTGATTTTAAACTCAAATTGATTGCAAATCCATAACTAATCCCTGGTGAAAAACCTCAGAGGATCCTTGAAGATCTTCAAGGATCCTTAAAGATCCTCAAGGACCTGCAAAAGATCTTTGAAGATGAGGATCTTTCAAGGATCCTTGAAGGATCTTTGAAAGTTCTTTAAAGATCTTCAATTGCAATTAGGAGTTGTAAAGATCCCCAAAGAGCCAGTGAGGATCCTGTGAGGATCTTACAAAGATCCTAGTGAGAGTAAGTTTCAAAATCTTGGTAAGGATCCTTACAGATCCTCAAGAATTCTTTGAGGATCTTCCAAGGATCTTAAAAGGATCTTTTAACTGATCTTGAAAAGATCTTTGTTCTGAAGAGTTCTGGAATGTTCTATAAAACGTTACATAATTATTGTTGTTTTCCTGGAAAGTTCTAGATTGTACTGATGTATATTTATAAGTGACAGATCATGGAAAGTTCTAGAATCCTAAAAATAAGTATTAGTAATGCCATGATTAATTTGCTTAAAATAGACTCAAGGAATATTCTAGACCACATAGTTAAAACCTATTTAAGAACCGTTGTTGTTAGCATTTGTTGTTAGTATTTGTTGTTGGAGATTTTAGTAGTTCCGGAAATTCGTTCAGTTCAGATCAAGTTCAATTTAATTCAGATCACGTTTAAGTGTAAAGTTCAACGCTTCCACAAGATCCAATAAAACTCTGCTAAACATTGGTAGCAGAGCGAGGTTCAACAAGATGAGTGGCTTACGAAATCAGAAGAACAAGTTGCGAAGTTTTATTTACGACATGAGAGATGAACTCATCAGTGGAATTGAGGACAAAAGTATTGACGAAAAGAAAGTGAAGCTGTTATACAACAAGATGTTAGATGCGTTCCAGGAGTTTAGAGAAATTTGTAATGATTTACATGAACAGTGGGAAGTGTACAAAGAAGTTGATAAACAAGCAAGATTGCAAGGTGAATTTACTCAAGTGAGTTCTCTTGTTCAGGAAACAACTCAATTGGTCATTGAATATGAGGAAGTTCTTCGAAATGAACAAGCACGTCAGCATGCACGTCACTATGAGGATGAACCGAGCATCTTGAAAGAAAGAAAGCCCTCTCGAACTGGTTTGGATCAACAAATAGAAAAATTGATTTCACAGTTGGAGAATTCCATAGCAGATATTGGACAACAACAGAAGGATATTTACCAGAAGCTCACAACTACTAAGGGTTATCCGCCTGAAATGCCAATTCAGTTGAGTCAAACAGAGCCCTTACCTGAACAATCTGGAGGGATGACCCCAAACATTGACAGAAAAACACAGCCAGCCTTTGGTCAAGGGAGAAGATCAGAAGAATTCAAGAGTTCAACCCCGAAGGTATCAACTGCTGCCAATATCGAGACTGTTCCTTTAACGTTTGTGAGTGCAGAACAAGGAGCCCGTCAAACAAGTTCAGCTTCAAATGATGCAGATCCATTCAAAGGTCTAACAAGATTACCAATACCAAAGTTCAAGGGAGACAAGCGATCATTTGAGGCATGGTATGCTGGGTTCCATCAGATAATAGGGAGACACAACAAGGTACCACCAGAGCAAAAACTGCTGAGATTGTACAGTTGTCTTGAGGGAGAGGCGCTGTGCACTATTCAAAATCTGGGTTATTCTGCTGCTGCATATGATGTAGCTATAGCAAGACTAGTGCGAAAGTATGGCGGAAGGAGAAGAGAACTCACAATGAGGCTAGAAGAACTGGACAAGTTTCGTGGAGTGCGTGAGGGAAGTGCAAATGACCTTGAACATTTTGCAGAGTTATTAGATACACTCATTGTGAAGTTATGTGATGCTGGACAAGAGGGTGAATTAGGGGCAGGTTCACTGTATGTCTCACTCCTCCGAAAGCTAAATGAGCAGTTGATAGTGAAGTACCAGGATTGGTTAAGGGAGAAACATTTAGAGGGCAACGTTAAAAACTTGCATGACTTTGTCAATGATGAAGCTGAAAGCTGGATGCTTGCATTAGAGACAGTCAAAGGATTGGGACAACAGAAGACAAGAGCCCTCTCTGGAGGCCGCACATTGGCAGTCTCCCAAGTGTCAGTTAAGAATAGAAACGTTCCTGAAAGATGTAAGCTATGCTCAAAGGAGCATGGTCTGTGGCAGTGTAGCCAATTTAAAGCCTTACCAGTGGAAAAAAGGTGGGACAAAGCAAGACAATTACGTGTTTGTTTCTGCTGCTTGTCAAGCTATCATAGAAGTACAACCTGCAGGAGAAACAGGTCTTGTTCAATTGATGGATGTCGTTCCAACCACCATCACTTGCTACACAACCAAGCTCACAAGAGAGTTGCCATGGGCGTCTCAAAAGATCAGAGCACCATGGAAGAACCAAAATCTGAAATAGTCCGTAACGAGAGTTTCGCGTTCACAAGTAATTCCATGGAAGGGGAGCCTGGAGCAGAAACATTTGTGGCTTCGCTCTCTAAAAGCACAGAATATCTCCCATTGAGGACCGTCCCAGTCATTCTGAAGAATGGAAGTAAGTCAATGCGCGTTAATGCTTTGCTGGATGATGGAAGTACTAGAACTTATGTAAATGAGGATGTTGCAGATTGCCTAGGGTTGGAAGGTGAGCCAGTTTCATTGAATGTCCGACTCCTGAATGACACTACAGCCCAGCTTAGAAGCCGATCAGTTAAATTTGAGCTAGAGAGCTGCGATGGTCGTGTGAAAAAAGAGGTTGCAGCCCAGACAACAAAACGCGTTACTGGTAATATGCGCGCCATAAACTGGGTGGTGGAAAAGAAGAACTGGTCGCATCTGAAAGGAATAAGGTTTCCATCACTGGGCAGACGTCCCATTATTGACATGTTAATAGGGTTGGACCTGTCAGATCTACATTGCTCATTAAAGGAAGTTAAAGGCAACCCTGGTGAACCCATCGCAAGGTTAACTCCTCTTGGATGGACAAGTATTGGCTTATTCCAGGAAAATTCAGAAAATGAAGTTAATCACATGTCATTCTTCATTGGGGAGGAAAGACAACTAGACGCTTTGATTAAGCAGATGTGGGAGATTGAGGAACCTCAAGAATGTTCACTGGTTCGTCCTCAAGACAAAGAAGCTGAGAAAACTGTTCTGGCCACCCTCAAACAAACTTCCGAAGGATACGTGGTGGGACTGCCCTGGAAATCTGTTGCCCCATCCCTTGAAGACAACTACACCATGGCTTTAACTCGTTTAGAGAGTACAGAGCGTAAATTGGCAAAGCAGCCTGAGATAGCAGCAGCTTATCAAGAGGTAATCAATGGATATGAGAGAAAGGGATACATTTGTGAAGTTCAGTCTGAGAAGGAACAAGTAACTAAGGTCTGGTACCTTCCCCACTTTCCTGTTGTCAGACAAGACAAGAGTACAAGCAAAGTGAGACCTGTATTCGACGCATCGGCCAAGTATAAAGGGGTGTCACTAAATGATGTTCTCCACCAAGGGCCCAAATTGCAAAATGAGCTCATCAATGTTCTAGTCAGGTTTAGACGATCACCAATAGCTCTAGTATGCGACATTACAGAGATGTATCTTCAAGTTCATCTGCAGCCAGCTGACAGATCAGTTCATAGATTTCTGTGGCGAGACATGAACAAGAATGATCCACCCAAAGTGTACGAGTTTACTCGAGTCGTGTTCGGAGTCAATGCATCGCCTTATCTGGCTCAATTGGTGGCTCAGCACAATGCCAAGTTAAACTCCGATGAATTCCCCAGAGCAGCAGAAACTGTATGCGAAAGTACCTACATGGACGACAGCCTAGATTCTGTGGAAACAGTTGAAGAAGCTATCAGGCTGCACCATGATCTCACTACGCTTTGGAAGCGAGCTGGTATGACACCAAAGAAATGGCTCTCTAACAGTGAAGAAGTTCTGAAAGTGATACCAAAGGATCATTGTGTCGCAAATTTGGATCTTGAAGCACAAGTCTTGCCAGTCATTAAAACTCTAGGGATTTCCTGGGAGTCAAACTCAGATCAGTTTACTTTTGTGGTGCACCCATCACCAGATGGCTTTAACTGGACAAAGAGAAGTTTTTTGAGTCGGACATCAACATTTTTTGACCCTTGGGACTAGTATCGCCATTTACCATCAGAGCTCGCATGATATTGCAAGCAATGTGGACTGCTGGCCTAACCTGGGATCAAAAGCTACCAGTTGATCTTGCCAAGGCAGCATCGACATGGTTTAGAGAGCTTCCAGATTTGTCTGGGGTCAAGGTACCAAGATCTCTGAAGAAGTCTGAACAAGTCATAGATTCACAACTGCATATATTTACAGATGCATCACAGGAGGCATATGGTGCAGTAGCTTACCTGAGACACGAGTATCAGTCAGGAAGTACAACAGTTCGTTTTGTGATGTCAAAGGCAAAGGTTACACCGCTGAAATCCATTAGTGTTCCCCGACTGGAACTGATGGCAGCTATTGTTGGCTTACGAATCGCCGAAACAGTGGGGCAGACGCTCAGTCTTCCAAAGGATAAGTGGGTCTTCTGGTCTGACAGTCTGGATGTTTTGCATTGGGTACGTGGACATTCCCGTCAGTTCAAGCCATTTGTCTCAAACAGGGTTGGGGAAATACAGACCAAAACTGATCCTGCGCAGTGGCGCTATGCACCAACCAAAGTTAATCCTGCCGACAAATTGAGTAGGGGAATGCCAGCAGATTCATTGGTCAACGACCAGACCTGGTGGAATGGTCCTGCGTATTTGAGTCAGCCAGAGCAAATGTGGCCCCAAGTGCCCCTGCCCAGTCTCTGTTCAGATGACGTGGAGAAGAAACTAAAGTACAGGGTCACACTTCTTAACTCTTCTGAAAGAGAAGTAGCCATGCCCAAATTGAAGTGGAAAGACACAAGACTTGATCCAGAGCGATTTTCAGACTGGTTTAAATTTCTTCGTGTTTTGGCCTACGTTGTTCGTTTTGTTCAAAACAGCTCAAAGGTGGCAAAACTTCAAGGCCCCTTAACAGTAGAGGAGATCAATGATGTTGAGGTTATGGTTCTTCATCAAGTACAACAGGAGTCCTACCCTGAGGAGTTCTCACGAGCTCGCAAAGGAGAAGCTTTACCTACAAGATCAAAAATTTTACCAATCTCTCCCATTTTAGGAAGTGATGGGCTATTACATGGAAACAGCCGTTTGCAATTGGCAGAACATATTTCCTGGGAAGCTCGACACCCTATTATCCTTCCAAGAAAGCATCAAGTAACAAAACTAATCGTTGAACGTCTACATAAAGACAGCAATCACTCAGGGACAAATCAGGTTTTAGCAATGTTATCTGCTAGGTTTTGGATTCCTGGAGCTCGAGAAGAAATTCGTGATTGCGAAAGAGCATGCATGGTTTGCCGAAGAAGAAAAGTTCAGCCCGCTTCGCAGGTTATGGCTCCACTCCCTGCAGTGAGAGCAGAAATGTCACTTCGAGCATTCACCAACATTTCAGTTGATTTTGCTGGTCCATTCCTAACAAAGCAAGGAAGAGGAAAGGCTAGATTCAAACGTTATCTATGTCTTTTTGCATGCATGAACACCAGAGCAGTGCACCTAGAGATGGCATATGGTTTGGACACAGATTCATTTCTCAACGCATTCTACAGAATGACCTCACGAAGAGGATTCCCAGTTCAAGTAATCTCCGATAATGGCACAAATTTCGTTGGAGCCGAAAAAGAATTGCGCGAGTTAGTGAAAGCCCTTGACAAGACGAAAGTGCAAGAATTGACAGTGAACAGAGGTGTGGTTTGGAAATTTAATCCGCCATCAGCACCGCATTTCAATGGCGTGCATGAAATACTTATCAAAGCAGCCAAGCGAGCCATGTTTCATGTAATGAATAAGGCAGATCTAACAGACGAAGAGCTGATGACTGCGATTGTGGGTGCCGAAGGGCTGATGAACTCTCGACCTATTACTTACCAGAGTTCAAATGTGGATGATGCGGAACCGCTCACACCAAACCATTTTTTGTTTAACCAAGTTGGAGGTCAGTTTGCTCCAGAATCTGTAGATGTTGAGCAATTTAATCCCAGAGTGAGGTGGCGACATGTTCAGGAAATTGTTCGTCAGTTTTGGAAGAGGTGGTTAAGAGAATGGTTACCATCCTTGAGCCCAAGAAAGAAATGGGGAAAAGAAAAGCGTGACTTGGAAGTAGGCGATCTTGTATTGGTGTTGTCAACCGATACACCGCGTGGAAAATGGCCGTTGGGAAGGATAGTTCAAGTCTTTCCTGGACCTGATGGACACGTTCGCACAGCAGACGTTAGAGTGAAGGGTTCAATTCTACGGAGACCTATTGTAAAGCTTTGCCCACTTGAGTGTAAAGCATAATACATCAACATTTCTATTGTCTGTTTACAATGATCAGTTTCGGAAGTTCATACTATTGTGCAGTTAGGAAAATGACCTTATAGGCCATTTTGGAAGGGGAGAAATGTTCTGAAGAGTTCTGGAATGTTCTATAAAACGTTACATAATTATTGTTGTTTTCCTGGAAAGTTCTAGATTGTACTGATGTATATTTATAAGTGACAGATCATGGAGAGTTCTAGAATCCTAAAAATAAGTATTAGTAATGCCATGATTAATTTGCTTAAAATAGACTCAAGGAATATTCTAGACCACATAGTTAAAACCTATTTAAGAACCGTTGTTGTTAGCATTTGTTGTTAGTATTTGTTGTTGGAGATTTTAGTAGTTCCGGAAATTCGTTCAGTTCAGATCAAGTTCAATTTAATTCAGATCACGTTTAAGTGTAAAGTTCAACGCTTCCACAAGATCCAATAAAACTCTGCTAAACAATCTTTATTAAGATCTTTGAAGATCCTTGATAAATCCTCTATTAATCTTTAAGGATCTTTCAAAGATCTTTGGAAAGATCTTTGCAATCTAATCAAAGAGATCTTTCAAAGATCTTCATGACATCCTTGAGGATCTTCACGGATCTTGATAAAGATCTTTTCAAGAACAGTCAAAGGATCTTTTTAGGATCTTTGAGAGATCCTCAAACAATTCTCGAGGATCTTTTAGGATCTTTATAAAGATCCTTTGAGGATCAATCAAAGGATCTCCTTAGGATCTATGAAAGATCCTCAAGGAATTCTTGAGGACCTTAACAGGATTTCTATCAGGATCCTTAAAGATCCTTAAAGGTCTAAGACAGATGTTTGGGAGAACTCAGTACTGTGCAATAAATTAGTTACCATTGCATCTTTAAAGGGGGTTCTTGAACACCATTAGGATTTTAAAGGGATTCATCTTAAAGATCTTTTTGGGATTTTTTTAAAGGATCTTTTTTGGGAGTCTTCAAAAGCTTTAGGGAGAACCTGTTGATGCCTCAATTAAATAATGTCCTGTACCTTTTTTGTCTCAAGAATTAGGATCTTTTTAGGATTATATTAAAGGTTGTGACCGTCGAAACTGAGAAATAATCTAAAGGAGTAAAGGAGTTCATTTATACCAATAAATAGAAAAATCAGTGAAACAAAAACCCAATTGCGTTATGTTACACGATACCTTATTAGATTTTATCAATATAGTCTGACAAAAGAATCATTTTATTAAAATTTTATTAAATGACAATGGGTTAAGTGGCAAGAACCGGAACGCAAAACATCACTAAAGAAAGTGCTATTGCTCTTGTTTATACAAGGATCATTACTTCATTGTCTAGCCAAAAAATGCATCAAATACAAATAAACCAATTGTTTGTTCTATAAGAGATCGTTTACTTATTTACATGCACTAACTTAAAATGAAGTTAACATTAAGTTGCATGTCCAGTCTGAAAACATTGTAACCTGACTGTCAGCTCATCTATCCCAGTTATAATTTGAAGAAAACCATCGTCCAAAACTTGGAAACGGAAGTGAAGTGGGAGCAATGGGTGACGCATGTTCTGTCTCACTTCACTGAGATTACTAAAACTTAAACTTTCTCAAAGCAAGCTTCACTTGATGACCTTGGAATGACTTCCTTCACTTTTCAGTATGGCGTTTGTTCTTGAACCAGCGGGAAAAACCCTTAAACGATCCCCTCGAACATCATTGAAGATCAGCCATCTTGGATTTGAGCCGCTCTGGTCAGCAGTAGGCCATCACCAAAAATTGCGGGCTCACACCAGCCACAGATCGATGGCGGTTATTTCGATTTTCGGTTTACTGCAAGTCCTTATCATATTTTAGTTCTTTTACAATGTAAAATGCTTGTCCACTGGAAGGAATTGCTGATAATAACTCACCTAAAGAGGTAAGCGTTGGATTAAACAATTTTGATGCTAATTCGATGGGCTTTTGTCCTATAAATCAAAGTGCAAGTAATGTTCTATAATTTATAAGCTTAATACAAAGTGCGGGCGTTGTAACGTTTTGTGAAGTGTCTTTCTGTTTACAAATAACGAAGCTTGTAGTGGAAGGTTTTCATAATCCTTCAGAAAAATAACCGACAAAAAGCGAAGCCAACGAAATGGACATTCACATCGAATTTAATTATCCCGGTTTAAAACGCAAAAGAACGCTTGATTTAGTTACATTGAGTCTGATCTGAGTGTTCCTACATAAACAGCCAAATGTTGACACTTCCATTGGTTGCAGAGATTTATTCTGGGATATGGTGCATGAAATTTCATGATAAGTGGTCTGTAATTGGTGACCAAAGTCCACGATATTCTGTTATGTAAGCAATGAGAACCCAGATTTAAAAAATATATATATGCTTCTTTTGTTTTAGACTCCATTGCTGTTGTACTCAAGTCACCATTAAACCACTGCAATGAGCACTTTTTATAGCATTGTAGTCAAGTTGTCACTGCCTTGAATTTCTGAAGAGGTTGGAAAAAGACAATATAATACTATGTATCTTTAAATCGCATTGTCCAGAGGAAACCAAGCTTAGGTACAAAGCGAAAAAAATGTTGTAGTTACTCTAATCCTGTAAGCTAAGCTTATGTAGGTATTATTATGCAACAACTACAGTGATGGCAACGACGGTGTACAGAAATAAAACAGGAACCCACATATAAGAACTTTTACAAGTAAGAACGTTTTTGGCTAAGACAGTCCTATTTTAGCCTACAATTTTGAAATGGATTCTTATTTTGAGAAATTTAGTCAAACACTGAATACACAAATTTAATATAACAAGCTCTACCAGTACCATGTTTTCCCAGCAGCAACATAGTACCATTGTTTTAATGTTGCTTTAGTTTTGTTCTGTTTATCATGCAAAGCTTTGTACAAACTTCAGAAATGGCCCAAAATAGGCCATACCCACCAATGACAAAACCTCATTATTTTATTCTAAGAACCTGAGTACAGTCTGTAGCCTAACCTTAGCCTACAGACTGTAGCTTGGAAAAACTTGGTTCTTACACTGTATAATTTATTCAGGTTTTTACCGTACCTTTATCAAGCAAATATTGGCACTGTAGTATTAAATATATGACTTGCATGACTTGTTCACAATGGAGGGAAAAAAATAATAATTAGTGTGGGGTTGCAACTGCTGTAATAGAAGGGCTGGAAGCAAAAACCTAGTAAGTGACAATGTTTGGCCAACTTTTAGTGCTCAAAACTAGCCCAAATTTTGCAGGTTGACTGGAAATGAACTTAAGAACATTGCTCTGGTAATTTTTTATGCAATTTGAGCTTTATTTTCAAGAAATAAGGTATGCAAAAATACCATTGGCTTCATGTTTGAAAACAATGGAATCAGAGAAGCGGCACTTACCTTTCATTGTTCCATTAAAATTTAATGGCACTTATAAACTAACATAACTGTGTGTCGATAGCTCAACTGAATGATATGCACAGCAAAGTACACGACAGGTCGGTGGTTTGAGCCACTGATCAGAGTTATTTATTTAATTTTTTGTGCATGTCTCATGTAACTTAAATTTAACAAAGATCGATAAAATCGAAGAGAAAATCAAGAAAAGAAAAACGAGAGAAACATCTCTGTGCAAACAAAAGAAAAATAATAAGTCTGATCGGTGGCTCAAACCACCAAGCTGCTGTGTACTTCGCTGTGCGCATCATTCGGATGAGCTACCGACGCATACAGTTGCATAAAGCTTGTGCTATTAAATTTTAATCAAACAATGAAAGGTAGGTGTTGCTTTGCTGATTCCGTTGCTTTCAAATGCGAAGCCAATAGTATTTTTGCATAGTTTATTTCTCGAAAAAAAGCTCAAAATCGGATGAAAACAATACCAGGGCAATGTAAGTTCATTTCCAGTCAACTTGCAAAATAGACCGTTTTTACTTGTACATTTTGTTTTCCCAATACAGATTATGTCATAATACTCAGGAGGTTAATTGGTCCTTTCTTTTTTCTTTTGTATGTAAATCCAGCCAGTCCCGTTTACAGGGATAAACCCCGATCATAAATGGATTGATGATGAGGCAGACATATTCATGCTTGCATGCACTCTTTTTAATGAGCAAAACAAGGACTAATCCTCCTGAGTATTATCACATGATTTGTATTGGGAAAACAAAATGTACAAGAGAAAAAGGTCTATTTAGGCTAGTTTTGTGCAAAACTAAAAATTGACCAAAAATTGTCACTTACTAGGCTTTTGTTTCCAGCCGTACATTATTGTATCCTTAATCTCCATTTTTTTTATGATTTTGACAATGATAAACACATCTATGCAAATAAACAAAGTTTAAATGATGTTTGTGCCATATTGTTGTTGTTGTTGTTCACGGTAGTTAATAGGAATTGGCCATTTCCAAATTCAGTTTAAATTAGCATGTTTCAGATTTTCCACATGACATCCTGGCACTTATCTTAACCATGAGGTGAATCAAAGCCATAATTGGCAGTAATCTTGGTTCTTTAATGGAGCCACAAACATCCTTGAGGATCATTGGTAAGAATACTGAATATACCCAAAATAATCACAAAGATCTTGACAAGATCCTCAAGGATAGATTAGGATCTTTGAAGATCTTTGGTAAGATTATTGAAGATCCTTACAGATCTTTGGTAAGATTCATAAAGATCTACAAAGATCTTAACAAGATCCTCAAAGGATCTTTTAAAATAATAAAGATCCTTGAGGATTTTTTTTAAATTCCTTGGTAACATTCAGGAAAGATCCACAAAGATATTAACAAGATCCTCAAAAGATCTTTTAAAATCCTTGAAGATCCTTAAAGATCCTCAAGGATCTTTGGCAAGATTCTTGAGGATCCTCAAGGATCTTGGCAAGATCCTTGAGGATCTTTAAGGATCTTGGCCGAGATCCTTGAGGATCTTTGCAAGGAATTTTGAGGATCTTTTCTAAGATCTTTATTAGGATCCTTGAAGATCTTTATGACGATCTTTGAAGATCCTTAAAGATCCTTTGAAGATTTTCACCAGGGATTGGTAACTACTTGAACGCAAGGATCGTTGAGTTGTGACTGCTAAAAAGTATAATAACTTAGACCTTCACCAGAAAAGGGAATAAATGACCTTAAAAGCAGCTATTTAAAATATTTGATACTAGGGTTACGTTCCCAATGAGACAATCACTTTCAAAATCAAATTCATATCTGATCGAATCATTGATCATTCGTGTAGATCGTAAGGTGTAACGCAGAAAAAAATAACCTTCACGTTGAACAATATTGCCATTTCCTTGCCACCTGGTACAAGCCAATTCACACACGAACGGAAACTTTAGGAATCCTCCTTTCTGCACATTACAGTAACTTTTTGTACCCGGTGGCAACAAACTTTCCACATTAAAAATTGCGCAGAAAACTCACCTGTTTCGCAGCTCTTTTCCCACAAAATAAAATTTTCCAGGAGCAAATTTTCCGAGGATGCCGGTTGGATTGGACTTTCAAACGACTTACACAACATAGACGTTCTCTAAGAATACATTCCACTTGAAACTGGCGTTAAAACTAGCCTTGATCGCTCTAAAAAGAACGGAAACCAACAAGCTACCGATTCTCAAACGGCAGCCATTTTTCTGTTCTTCTCGGGGGTGCTTTTTTTCACGAGAGCCAATGATAGTCCCGGAAACGCGTCACGTGTCATATCGCGCGACTCATGCGCAGACATTTTTCGCCAGTGAAATTTTATACCTCATGCGCTTACTGCGCATGAGTAATAAGAAATCACATTTCTTTCAAGACTATTTTCAAGATCAAATCGAAGAACAATGCAAGAGTTCAATGTTCAGTTCGTTGGGGGTCAAAAAATGTGCGACCATGTGATGTAGTCGGATCCAGTTTTTCACAATTTCCATCACCTGATAAAGCTTCTGTGATGGAATCGAAAACGTATGATCTCTATCGTTAAGTTGTATGTTTCGACGCGAATACGTTGCCATTCTCAGTCCTAGGGGTAATAGTAATGCATATTTTTAATACCTGTCTGACATTTCATAAAAATTGTGAAGAGAAGTTACATACCGATCAATCCTGGGAGTCAAGTGTTAAATGAAACACGTTTCTTTAATTTGGGGAAAATCTAGAATTTAATTCTTACATTCTCCGTATGAGTGTAAACGCGATGCTGAAGCTCTCTGATGAGTCGTGTGATCTCTTAGGAAGATTCGCCATGCATATCCTTACAGTGCGACGCGCCGAAGTTTTTTAAAAGTTATACGCCAATCAGGGTGTGCGAATTTGATTGCAAAGTTCGCCCGGTTGAAAGTTGAACACCGTTGCATACGGTTGTTGATTTGACGTATTTACCCGTAGTTGTCATATGTGAAAGTTTGTTGGGATCAAGGCAATGTGTTTATTCTTAACTTGTCTATCTTAGGTTCTTAGCGTTTAGAAGCTAAAATTGTCCTTTATGAGGAAACGCTGTAAACGAAGTCTAGTGACAGACGTAGACAACAAAACAAGGTCACGCAAAAAAATTGAACATAGATTGGTAAACATTAATTTTGATTATACATTGTACTGGTGACACGTGCTTCCAGAATTTGTGAAGGGGTGGGAATCGACTGTCTCCTCCTTGTTCTGCCCCATGCCGTGCCATGGGCATGGAAGAAATGGGACTGATAAATTGTTCGAGTATTTTTTAGGACGAACTTTCAGTTAGTCCACTCCATACTTTACCTACCGGTTCTATACTAGTAAATTGTTAAAACAATTAACCTCCTCTGTCCCCTTCATTGCTACTACACATACAGAATTGGACAGAGGTCTTTCATTATTAAGGCACTGACCCTGAGGTCAACTAATCTCGTACCCAGATCTCACTCTGTTACTGGAAATGTGAGCTCTGGTAAAGTTCGACAGTACACCATTTTTCATTGGCTACTAAAAAAAGGTTGCAGCAATGCAATCTACGCTCCGATTCGCTTATTTCGCGGGGAATTTATAATTAGTGAAGGTTTGGTTTTCGCAAGCTCGTGTGCTGTTTTGAATAAATGCCAGTTGTGTGGAGGAAAGTTTTGTTTTTTCCGACGCCGGAAAGCTTTACATTTGAGGAAGATCATTTTAAAAATTTGCGACATTTGTGTATATGGTACCGACGAAAGCCCCACGTACCCTCGAATAAAGTTCTGCGTAGCTACAGTCTGTGACAAAATTCGTTGGAACAATCCCCGACTATACAGATCTGAAGCTTTCGCAGCTCACTCTCCCCTCACAATGTTGTTTTAACGCCAGTTTCTGAGCCCAATTGTCAAAACAACATTGTAGGAGGGCAAGGTATTGTAAAGTGTTTCAACAATTTTGTCCGGGACTGTATTTTTGAGGAATTTCAGTTATGAAAAGAATTGGCGGGAAATATGCTACATTTTAGGAGAAGGAAACCCTTGATTTCTAGCGGCCTAGAATGTGATGTTGCGCCACATTTGTGATAAATTCGACAATAAATGAAACATACATCATGTTCAGGTTTCTTTGAATTTGGTTGGTTGTTTCTCGTTATAAAAAAAAACGCTATTTCATAGAAGGTTGACTGTGGCTGAGCATGTTCTGCTTGGGAATGACCTTAACCAGGATGAATTTGCAGAGGCCGTTCGAGTTTTGTTCCGTGAAGGAAAATATCGTAATATCTTGTTAACGGGGGTTGCTGGTTGCGGCAAAACACTTTATAATTCCTCTAAACTCTGTTTTCGAGCCGTTTTGTAATCCTGGTACGACCACGATCGCTTTGGTTGATACTGTAAGTACAGACAGCGATGAAGTGATTTTCTCAAATGACGTTCGTTGGTGTCCCTAAATTAACGCACGGCACGATTTTTCACTTCTTTTGGCAGGTCACAAAGTGCATTTACCTAGACTCAAAACACATTCCGCACGGGATGTTGACTTTTCACCCGATTCTCCAATATTTTGCACCAGCAAGGAAGAGTTCACCTTTGTTAGATGCGCGATCGCTGGTCGAAAGTCTTTTCATTCATTTCATGCGGCACAAATTCCCGAAAAGGAACAACAGTGTATTTCCCCATGCTCCCGTTGTATTCGGCCTTGATCTTCTCACAAAGTTAATTAGCGTGCATCTGTAATTCAACGAGTCACCAACGAGTCACCATTTTTAAGAAGCGCTTTCAGGAGAAATGTAGCGCATTTTAGCTACTTTACGAAGAGAAAACCTTTGAATGCGAGATAAAACAAATACGCTCGAGCCCTTGTCACGCTATCACTGGCAGCAAGAAAAACCATATTTCAGATCATGACTCTCTTCTTAGCTAAATCTAAACAATTTCGCTTATTTTATCATTGTCCATATATAACAAATGAAATTCGAACACTGTACATCAAACTCAGTTACGAATAAAAAAGTTACGCAGCGCTATCGTACCGGTTATGAAGGCGACTGCAAAGTTGTGTCACTTATGACCCTGTCAGCACGTCCTGTAAATAGTTTAAATTCCTCACAAATACAGTCTGTGACAAACTTCGTTGGAACAGTCCACGACTATACAGATCTGAAGCTTTTGCAGCTCACTCTCCCCTCACAATGTTGTTTTAACGCCAGTTTCTGAGCCCAATTGTCAAAACAACATTGTAGGAGGGCAAGGTATTGTAAAGTGTTTCAACAATTTTGTGCGGGACTGTAGCTACGCGGTACGCAGAAACTAATAAATTCAAGTTGAATTATGTAATTTATTCAAAACAGTATTTCTTGTTCTTAAAGCGTGACTCGCGAATTAAGTAGTGATCAATTGGTTAGATTAACTACATTTTTCACGAGATCGTGTCAAGAAAATAGCGCTCGTTGCAATGATTAGGTCTAAGCACTCTTTAACATTTTCGCTTTCAATTTACAGTTTTGTTAACTACACTTTTCACGAGATTGTGTGAAGAAAATAGCACTCGTTTAATAATTAAGCCTAAGCGCTCGTTTCAGTGATTCTGCAGTTGCTCCGAAAATTAAACAATCTCGACCGTTCAAAAACAATCGCCTGTAGCGCTTCTTTCTTTTTGGGCTTAAGTTTAAGGTTTCCTTGACTTCCTTGTTCACTACCCAAAAGAATCTCTTCAGGAATACTCTCGAAATCCATGTTTATTCCGCAAAATCACCCAAAATCACAACAGAGAGTACGAACATGCGCAGTGATAGAAAAGCCCGTATTTCGGGCCTCGCTGGCACTGAGCATGCTCGAAATCGAACTTTACCAGATCTCATTTCCGTATGACCGTGGGAGATCTGGGTACGAGATTAATAGTCAACTGGTTTGCCTCCGGCCAGTTGGGATTCTTAACAGTTGTCCTTGATGTTCTGTTCAGTTGTGCGTCGTCGTTATGCTTGGAGATGTTAGCCCTTAGGCTACTCTGAAAGTCGAGCTAAAATAAAGTTTCTACGTAAAAGAAAGCAAAGAATGAGATTTGAGAAAATGAAGAACAAAAACTAGATTGCTCGCTGTCCCTTCTGAGTTAGTCGAACCACCCGCCTCGGGCACGCAAGCATGGTGATAGAATGTGACCTGTGCTTTAGATCCGCCGCTTGCTTTCTTGCATAACAAAACTTTCTTTTCTCCGAAAACTTACTTGAGCTTTTTGCAACTAAGTTCTGCACAAGGGCATAAGTGAAATTCGAACGACGCGAGTATATTTTCTGTTCCGTCCGATCGATTAGAGAACAACTTTTGCATTTCACGTGAAATTCCATGTGTAGAACACAAAAACCACATTGCCGTGACTGAAACGTCCCAAATCCTCTGGCCACAAAAATCAAATGCATGCCAAATGATGACAAGGCCTATACTACCACCTGTTCCCTAATACACATTTGGAAAGGCGCCCAGATTTTGGGAGCTACGTGATCAGCCGCAACCAGAGTCGCTTTCCTCAACCACAAGGGAGGCAGAGAAGACAGACCCTGGAAACGAGGTTGCTGTCAACGGATCTTTGATCCTTGATGACGGGACCTTTTACCTTCACACCTACTTCAACATTACTAAAAGAAAAGGACGCTAATCACTATTAGTATCACCCAACTACATGTAGTGGACTAATGCAAATCCTGCATTTTTGATTGGCTACGCTACGCTACTAGAGGACTATTAGTAACAGTCCTCGAGTAGCGAAAAGCGTGACGCTCTCTTTCGTTTAATTCCCAATTAAATATTTCTTTAACTTGCATTTGCTAACTTTATTATTGCTTTTTCTGTCCAACTAGCTGGGTGATACTAAAACAATTAAACCCTTCGCCCTCAAGGGCCACTATTGACGGCTATTGACCCGTAGCCCTTGGAGTTGCGGGCTACGGGTCTAATTGTTAATTAATAGGCACGTCCTTTCCCTTCTTAGCAAATTGATGGCACATAAAAGAACGTCTTGCGATAACATTGAATCACCCCTGATGAAGACAGTGGAGTTAGGAAGGTATCGAAACCTTGGGTCTTTGAACCGTAAATTTCTAAGCAACATTCAAATTTATTCAAACGAGATTAGAATGAAGCTATGTCTGATTGTCAACGTGGTCGCAATGTGAACTGACCGAGAAGGTGTGAAGTAAATTTAAGCACCTATGACGAAATCGCAGGTATCGACAGTTGATACAGTCAATCATTCAATCAACTTTATTTAAAGCACGGTAAATGGCTCAGCAAGCGGGTTTTCAGACATGCCGTGTAACAATTACAAGATATAAATGTTAAAACGACTATATCTAGGTTTAACTTAACGCTACAAATTTTTAATGTCAAGGAAGGTTAAACAATAGTAGTAATTAGTAACAATCATAACTTACTACATAATAATACGAAACAAGCCATGTAAAAATGTGCCTTAGCAATGTGAAATGTGTCCTAGGATATCGCACGTTTAAAGCTTGCAAGATCTCTCATCTCACGTATTTGATTTGACAGTTGGTTCCAAGCCATTGCACCTCGATAAGCGAAAAAACGTTGAATAAAATTCGTTTTAGGTAGCGGTAACTGGGAGGTCATATTTCGAACCCCTCAAGTTTATTTGTGAACTTCAGAGTTTCTATGAAGATGCTCCTAAAGATACGTGGAACAATTATTTTTGAATACGTTAACCATCGTAATTAACAAGTGCCTTTTCTCTCTTCCTTCTAAGTTAGACAACTCCAAAGTGGTAAGTTGCAAGCTTTAAGTCAGGGGTTCTGTCGGATATGCTTCCATTTTGATCCTTATGCTGGAGGTCATGATCAGTCCGATTTAAACATGCCTAAAATGATTTTTTGAAAAATTGCAGTTTTCTCTACGATTAACCCACAAACTTCCCCCCCCCCCCCCCCCAAAAAAAAAAAAAAAACTTACCGATGCACGCGAATCAAACTGGGCTTAGTTAGCGGTTTCTTGGTAGTTCTTAAATGCCTCTAAAATATCGCGCTGTGCTAAATAGAGAAGGACTTAATTACGATTGTTGATATGAGCACCCATTACACAACTAAAAGCGATATCATACGTCAAATTTACAAATTGCATGCGAAAGTAAACTCGAAGGAATGCTACTACAGAGTGCTCATGCATCATTCATGAAGAACAATGGCCACACAGACAACATAGTAAAAACGAAACACCAATTCGCCAAAGACAAGGGCGAGCTATCTTAACCCAACACATCGATCAGAGGAAATATCACTCTTGAGTAACATGGTGTTCACGACATGAAAGAGCCACTTATTAAAAAACAACCCTTGGCAACGACATCGTATCGCTCATTAAACATTGCAATTTGATTTTTATTTTGGTGTGTTTTAAGCAATAACTTTAAGAGGATTTCATTTTGTGATATAGTACGCGAATGGGCACTGTACTTCAGTCATGCGTGAATGCCATGTTAAGATTGTATGGGCAATTCTAAAAGACCAAAACAGGAACCCATGACCCGGAGCCTACAGCTCCCATACTGGGCTTATGTAACGGCATTTTTACAGACCGATCTATTTTTGGACTATCTTTTCCGGAAAAAACAAAGGCAGTTCCGGTTCGGTGACCCTATGACGTCAGCTTAATTTCTTGTGATTGGTCATCGGGCTTCTGTGGGAGTCTCATTCGCGGGAAATTCAATCTAGAAATAAATCGGTCTGTGAAAACGCCGTTACACGAACACAGTAGAGTTGTAGGCTCCTGGTCATGGGTTCCTGACCAAAGT
>NC_090874.1:34166981-34171981 GCF_036669935.1 Montipora foliosa
CCAAGAATCACAGTAGAGGTTACCCAGCAGCCTAGTAGCCGAGCGATTTTCTGGGAGTCGTTCTTGTTTGCAGTGTTTTCGTCCAGCCGCTATTACATACACATCAAAGACGATACATAAACAAAATTCGGCAATTCGGCAAGACTTTGAAGTTTCGGTCACCTTTTCACACCAGGAAAAACACGCAGAGAGCCATATACATATTTAACAGTAATTTCTTTATCTCGTCTAAATTCTTTATTTTTTCGTGGAGAGTTAAATTTCCAGTGTGTTGATCGATGCATTACGCCACTCAATCCCAAATGGTTTTGCTTTGTTAACCGGATTGTCCACGTACCGTAAGTTTTGGAAATATTTATAGCGAACCCTGATACTTTCCTGAATGATCACGAATCCCCGGTGGAAAAACAAGAAGTGTTTTAGGAGCGTTCGTGTCAGAAAGGCCAGTCATTCGCATATTAAGCCTCGTTGGACCTAATTCAGATGGCAATAATTTATAATCCTACAATTATACCGCTAGGATTCAATTTGTCGAAGTCCCATAATACATCTCTTTCACTCCCCCAAATTTTTTTTGCATAATCATTGTTTGCAATTTCTCCGGGGACATGCAGATGTCCCAAGAGAAATAAAAAACAATGCCTATGCAAATTCTTGGGGGTAAAAGAGGTGAATTATGGGATTTGTTCAAGTAGAGAATGGGAAATTTTCGCTTTAATCAACCTGAAACTAGTTTTTCGAGTCTCAGTGGTAAAGTATCCGAGCTAAAAGCACTTGCAAAAAGGTTGAGACACCGAATCGAAAATTCGCCTCTTCTTCCTAAAACTCATCTTCCAGTTTATAAGAAAAGTCAATTTTCCAATGTTGATACCCTTAAGTTTGAATGGCAAATGCAGATGGAACATCTTTGCTTGGGGGGTAAGGGGGGTTGGGGATGCGCTGACTTGAATGACACGCATTGTACGGTTATTAACAGTGAGTGTCTCAACTCTTTTTGCAATTGCTTGTAGCAATCGGAAGAACGTAGGTTCAACTACTGCAAAAAGGCACGCGGATTTTTCCTTTCCGGGTATCCACGAGTCACCTTTGAAAACATTATTTCTTCACTACCCTAAATATTACTATAATGGGTTCTAAATCTACGGCTGAAGTCATGACCAAAATCAAAGGCATCTAGACTACTAAAAACAAAGTTCCACTCCAAACTATTTATTGCTTTTTCAAAAGTAACTGCATAATATTCAAAGACAGAGCGTATGAGTTACGCTGTACAGAACAATCAGAACAATGTTTTTGTTAGCTTGTCATTTCCATGTTACCACATGATTCATGATTTGCACACTCTACAAAAGGTTTACTGATAAATTCCAAACTCCTATAATATTCCATCTTTTCCAAGGACACCTCTTATTCTAAAACGTTTGAAGCGTTATTTCCAATTCCTTTAGAGGGGTAAGACTAACTTGTGGATCTGCAGACCGCAGAACCGCAGAACGTGCGAAACCTAGAGAAATGACAGGGTTTTTTTTTTTTTAACTACACATGATAAAAACGATGGGCTTCAAAAAAATGTTTGTTAAAATTCGACGGTACCCGCCGATGATCGCGTTCCAGGTGCCATTTTTAGTTATTATCTGCGTATTTGCACCATCTGATTCAAGTTAGACGATTAACTAATGTTTTGCGTGTCAAAGTGCAGGCTACCCGTTCCTTTACGGAAAGGAATTCGGGAAGCAAGAATCATTACGTTTCCAGGCTCTTTGTCGTGATTTTCGCGCCAGGCCGTGTAAATACGCAGGATGGAATGTCAGGTAGTAATAAATGGTAAGCACCATTCTCATCCGGTTGGTCAATAAATTCGGAAAACCGCTTACCTTTATGCAACAATCATGCCATCCGGGTTTTTTGGCTAAATGAAAGGACCTCTTAAAAGTTACATCTTTTTCATGCATCTTTTAACACGGTTTCATTTTTCTAAAGTCAAAACATGTTTAGTACTCCACTGACTATAGTCATAGCAACGCGCGTAAGAACGAATTTTCTTGGCGGTATCAGTTTAGCTAATTTAATAAAATACTTTAACTCACTAGAATCCTCTTCATATGTCACTAAGCCCCAGAATATGCTGCTTACAAGGATCTTTTCGTATGGTTTCTTTCCTAAGCCTTTCTAATCGAATACTGAATTGCATGACTGAGCCTAAGATTTAACTATGTTCAACTTTATCTAATCCTATAAAATGCACTCTAAGAAGCCAATTTTTTTTGTAACCAAAATTTTAAGAACGTACTTAGAATTTTTTTTCCATTAGCCAAGAAGAGAGCGAGGCAAGTTACGAACTTGGTCGCGTCAGATTGAATAAAATTGAAGTTTATCGCATTTTTCTCTCGCGTTCTTCTGGCGTTTTGCCTTAATTTTGACCCCTCTGCCTTTTTGTCATTGTAAAAAACTAATAGATGTCAGTTTGTCATGCGTCTGTCCTGTTATTGACAATGAATTTCGTCATAGCACTGTCAAAGTAGTCTGCGCACTAACCAGCATAAAATAGCAATTGTAAATAATTATACCTACCTCGTTGTAAACGTCTCTTCCAACGGAAATTTTAGAGATTGCAAATTGAACTTAAAAGACTAAGTTAGACGATCCTTTTTCGCTACTCGGCGCTTTCTACAATCAGCGACAAAATTGTTGACACATTAACCATTTCTACCCCCTATGACACATTGGTTCTATCTTTTCTTAGTTAGTCCAATTCACCCCCTCCCCCCCCCCTTCCCCCCAAACAATGCTGTACCGTCATTCCAGGGATATTTAGGTACAAGCTGGCAACATTGAATGGGGGGGGGGGGGGGGGGGGGGTCTTCTCAATAATTTACAGCATGATTCAAATGATAGGTTTATTTCACACTTAAAATGCACTTTTCACACACAATGTGTCCACTAATTTTGTCGCTGATTGTAGATTTCACGAAAACACCACTTGCTGTAACAAATAAACTTTTTGATGCACTTTTCATACCTATCCTCCATTATAGTTCACCACTAAATTTTCTCCGATTCTTATTGGTTTAAATTGATCACGTGACGCGATAGTGTTCGTCCGCGGAGAGACACTATCAGCCCATAGTGCCCGTCCGAGGAAAATATCCGGATGGATAGTAGTCGTCCGCTGGAAATACCTCTGTAAACACTCTATTGTTTAAATATGGTTCAGCGGTATGGGGGAATTTAAGAGAAGGATGATCTCATCACCTGGGAAAAAGGCATCTTTGAAAAACCACATATTTTCCTTGGCAAACAGCCTTTAGGAGTAAATATTGATTGTCCGAACGTTGCAGCCAGAAATGAACTTGGCAGACTTTCTTTGAAACTTGCCATAGATACAAACATTTTAAAATTTTACATCCATTTACAAGCCCTGCCAGATAACAATATCGCCAGACAATGTTTACAACTCTCAATGGTCATTGCCTGAGGGATGCCACTAAAAATTAAAAATCTATCTGATAAATGACAACTCTAGCTCTATGATATTATGATTAGTAAAACTCAAAAAAGTTAACCAGAAAATGAACTTCTACAATATTTTCAAAACGAACACCAAAAAAGCGGAATTTTTAGATAGAATTAAAAAATGCCCTACACAGATCTGCAATCAGTAAACCTCGTTTGGGGAATCATAGTCATAACATTGAAACAGGGAGACACACTGTCCCTAAGACTAGGCTGGGCCTGGTTGTGCAAAAGCCGATTAACAACAATCCCAGACTAAAAATTAGCCAAGGTGTTAACGTCTCTACTCCCAAATGCTGTTCAACGCTGATTTTCGGCAAAACTTTACATTAGAAGAAGTCCATCTTGAACAACCAAAAGAAGCAAAAGAAGCTTTCACCAAAAACTTGAAAACATGAAATAGAAGTCTTTGTTGGGCAAACATACCGCGTTACATAACGCAACACAACGTGCCCTATAATAATAACTTTAAGGCTGGTTTCCAAATAGTCGTCCCTGTCGCTAGAATCGTCTCTGTCGCTTGAAAAGAGCTTCCCGTGGTGAAAAACGACAGACGCGATTGAAGCGATTCTTGCGATACCTTGGTTTCCATTAAATCAATTGTATCGGATCAAACGGTAAAAAAGACTGGCACCAGGAATTTTTTTGCCGCCTAAATCAAAATTAAAATGGCGGCAGTCAATCGAAGAAGAAGACTTTTGGCTTGTTATTTGCTTCTCCGTGTTATTTTGCGAAGAAGTGGAGAGAGAGAAAATCGAAGAAAGCATCGGTTTTGGGTTTGGCCGATATTCCAGGTTCTTCTGTTCTTATAATCCTTCTAAAATTTGTTATAAAGACATTCATACCGTTGTATTTCTTCCATAAATGTAGAGGTCTTATTCGAGTTGCTTGCCGCCATTTTGAAGCGTGTATATGGACGTGAAGTAAGCAATCAGGTGCATCGTGGGATATGTCCCAGCGCTTCTGTCGCTTCTATCGTTTGAACCCGGTTGCCATTAAAAATATGCGATCGCTTGAGAGTCTTTTCCGGTCGTCTCTGTCGCAAGGATAGAACTCGAGTCTATCGGACGACTGATCGTTTCTGTCGCAAGGATCGTCCCGGGATCGTCCCGGGTGATCGCTAGAGTGTTTCCATTTGATCGTCCCTGTCGCTTCCAAAAATTTGAAGCGACAGAGACGATTGTAACGACAGGGACGACTGTTTGGAAACCGGGCTTTATAAAACACAGAATTGAAAGGGTTGACACTTATTTGCATTGAAGCTGTGTACCGACTAATTATAAAATACCTATATATAAAGTATAAAGGCGAAATATATATATAACTCTTAACTTAGCCGGTATTTGTATTTAAAGATGTTAGAAACTTAGGTCGCGTGTATTTCAATTTTAAAAGAGATAAGGATGTCTTTTGACAAGTTAATTGCTTTCGAACGTAACGAGCGCCATGTGTTTTTAGGAGATAAGAATATGACATGTACTTATCAT
>NC_090874.1:34186981-34189481 GCF_036669935.1 Montipora foliosa
CGTAGTTCGGATCGTAAAAGCACATTTATTGGATCGCTATGGCAGGAGTCGCGTACGATAGTACGTTATTCACCGGGCAGTTTTATGAGGGGAAAATTTGTGGGAGAAATCGAAAAAAACAATTTGGCCAAATTAGCATTATTTTAAGTCCTTTGACAGAAGAAGGAGCATAAAATTGATATCAGGGTGTTTTCAGCGGTTCTCTGGCGTATTTTTGATCGTCAAATCATAGTTATTGGATCGCTATGGTTGGAGTCGCGTACTATAGTAGGTTATTCACCGGGCAGTTTTTTGTAGGAGAAATCGAAAATACAATTTTGTGTAATTGCCTTTCTTTCAGTTATTTGATCATGACTGTAAGATTATTAAATTAGAGTATTGAAATAAAATAAAGGGTTTTGAGTTTCTATTCGTCTCTGTGGTCCTTTTTAAAGATAAGTATGTCGCGGCTTAAGTACTCGTGAGATTTTGGAGGAAATGACGCCAGAAGTTGACTCCGTTGGAAAGTTTCTTAAATACACAGTCTTAGAGTCTACATAAAATCCGCTTTGGTTTTGCAAATTTATCATTACGTCATATTAATTTTTTGGGTGTTACTTATGTAATTCATGATTTTATTAATTTTAATTGTAGTTATTTGTATTCTTTAGATGCATGGCAACTTATTTGTATTTGTATTGTTTCTATTTAGTTAATAGAAGTTTATTTAGTTAGAAGTCTATTTAGTTAGAAGTCTATTTAGTTAGGGAAGTCTATTTAGTTAGGGAAGTCTATTTAGTTAGGGAATCGATCCTGGATCACATTTGTGGAAGGCGAGTGCTCTCACCACTGCGCCAGCCCTGCTCCCAGCCCTGATTGGTTAGATGCAAAATATTGAACTAAACTTGATCTTCGATATCGACAGGACTCGGCTTCGAAGGAGTTTGTTGAAACCTTGCTCCAGTCGAAAGTACATTTGTACGAGAAACTTCAGATCTTTCCCTCTCTCTCTAGCTTCGTTCAACAGATGGATGTCAGCTAACTAACTTCTGACTAGCGTTGGGTCAATTACTATGGGCCTCCTGTCCTGCAGTTCTTCTAACACTTCAGTATTAAATGAACTGGCTTGTTTGAACAATTTTTGCGATAGTTGCGATCTGCGGAAGGGCGAGTTCCACGAGTTCTTCACTGGTGAGCCTTCCTTCAAGTTGAAACTTGAAGTTCTCGAAGTCTGGCTTTCCGGTAGTAGGGGCTTAAGTCCTCGTCCAGAAATAAATCGGTGGCCTCCTTGCAGTTTAGCGACGGTTTTGGTTGATCGGTGAAAGTTCGGTAATGTTTATACAAATTACCGCTACAACTTGGAATGAATGTTCCCACGAAAGGCATTTAAATCGGAGAACTTTTCTTTCTGGAGACCCTGATCGATAACCCTCAAAGGCTTTAAAAAACGAAAAATTACAACAGATACAGTTGTAAAAAATTAAAAATTTGAAACATTTTTGGCTTTTAAGCTTTAAGTTTGGGGCCAAAACCGGGTGACCCGCGTCCGACAACTCGCCGGTTTGTTTTCGCCAGGCAAGATTTTAGCTGTGAAATCATACACTAACTAGCTCGTTCTTCGTCGAACTTAACCCAGCAAACTCTAGCTAAGTATTAGAATGGGTCAAAACAATTTTAATATTGCCTTCATAGGGGGTCTTCATATTTGTTCAACTTGGGGAAAAAAAATAAGAAAAAATACCCATGATCGGTTCGTTGCGAGTGGCATTGCTTGCAGCTAAACAAACTACGTCATTTAGGCACACATGAAACGTATCCCTTACGGAGGACATTCGAGTTTAGACTGCCGCGTGTACTGCGGGCGAAACCGCCGTATGCATTGCATCTTGCAAGGATTTTGCAAGTGCCTGTGCCTATCAAATTTCGCCTTTTAGTCAGGCGCTGTACTAGTTCCCAGGTTACCACCAAAAAAGGACAGCGTCTGTCAGCGGCTTCATTGAAAATTCTCCAACGAAACAACATGGTTGACAGAGGATGAGAGTGTCACGGTTTTTCTTCGTGGTATTTCTACAACTCTTATTTCTTTTCGTCGATTTGTTCATTAATTCCTTTGGTGTGCTATTCCACACTGCAGATGTTGTCCTTTTGGTGTTGTTTATGTGAGTATGGCTTGCTCAATGCAAACAAATCTTTTGACATGTGTTTCATGAACTCTTCAGAACTCTTGAGACGATCAGCGATATTGTTTTTCTTTAAGTGAAATGTTTATGGAAAGAAGATTTGACATTCAGGATATTGTTGAACTCTTGCGGTATCCCACCGAGCCAAATTTTGTGGCTACAGCTGTAAATTGAGTTACCGAAGTATCATTCCCGTAGTACGCTTAAATTATGTAGGTCATGTTTTATATTAACCCACAGCTTTCGGTCTTTCTATAAAGTTTTACTTACTGGGACGGAATGAAACTCATTTTAACCATTTCGTTTAAGCCTGCTTAAGGAAAGACAAGTCTCCCTCATTC
>NC_090874.1:34194481-34199481 GCF_036669935.1 Montipora foliosa
CAAGCTGGATTAGTGTCACTCCTTATAAGAAAGTTCAAGACAACAATAATTATCTCAGTATCATACTTAGCATTGTCTGTAGGACTTCATGTATGGACCATGGTAAGTGCATGGCAAAAGTAATTCTTGTTTCTTAAGTGTATATTATTTCAGACGTAATCTCAGGGGCAGTGACTTTCATTCTGTTAGACATACCGTACCACAGAATGAACTTATCACAAACTTCTTTCTGGAATCAAACATTGAACAGCTGGCCCCTAAAGTGGCCATTTTTCCTGAAAAGACTTGATTTCCCACACAAAGTTCATTTGCTTTATGTGTAATGGGATAGTGATTTGCAGGGAAGATTTCAAATTCAGGGATTCAGCTAGAGTTATATTGGAAGGCTTCTTATAATGCCACTCTCCAAGTTTCCTCTAGTTTTCTTGGGAGATACACAATATGAACATGTATACATGGTTTTCTTTAAGTTTTTAATTAAGTAGTCGGAGGTTTTTGTTTAAGGTGGTGTGGGGACTTGCTTCCCCAGAAGAAACATTTGGAAATCATACCAGTACTTTAACAACATCTACCTGAGAATGACACTTACAGATTTTACACTGTCTAATGTTAATGCTTTGGTGCGCAGTAAAAGACAATAGACACGACTTGGGCGTAAACGAGGGGCAGGGAATGTACTTGCAAGGCGCGGATAATACCCACCGCCGGTATGGACCATCGGATGAGGGGCCTCTGCAACTAGCTGAGGGGGTGCCTCATGCCTGTATTGCAAGGCGGGCATAGATGCTGGCATAATACCCTGGGGCCAAGTTAACCCACAATCATGGACAAAAGTGTTGAGACAAATCCCCAAAACTAACACTTTCGAACTAACAATAGTGTTTTGTTTTTGAATGAAAACACCTTTTTCATCTGTTGTCATCCCCCTCCCCCCCAAACAATGTTGCAAAAGGCTTCGTGGATGTTTATTTGTTTCCAACATTGAAAAAGGGGGTAGGGGAGGTTACCTTGAACGAGGGGCGAAAGGAGAATTTACACCTAGGGTAAAAAGCGTTGTTCATTTTCATGTGTCTCAACAACTTTTGTCCATGATTGTCTAAATGCTTTTAAGAAAGATAGAAAATGTGCTGTGTACCCAGCATACTTAGTGACAACACTTTTCCACGAAAAGACCGGTCATGCGCATATATAAAGGCAGAAATTATTACATCACAAAGGACTCAATATTGGCGAAAAGTTTTCCACGAAATGGTTTTTCACGGAGTTATCAGTGCGGAAATGCACGCATATTTACGCTTCATTATGGAAAACAATGGCGCCAAAAAAAAAAGACATAGCGAGGAAATACAATATTTCTCGTGCATCGCTTTACCGAATTCTACCGATATTCAGCGCAGGGGATGTCCTCAAAAACTTAGTGAACACGATGAGCGGTTGCTATTGCGACAGATCGATGTCCTTAGAAGACAAGAGGGTTCCTTTTCTGTCAAGAGGCTGATGGTGGAAGCAGGAATAGATGCAAGAACTGTCTCCAGTAAAACCGTAAGGCGTCTGCTACACAGACATGGCTACAAGTACATACAAGCTCGTCGGAAAGGAATCTTAACAGAAGCAGATCACGAAAGGAGGCTGAAATTTGCACATAGGATAAAGCGTGACTATACAAGCGCTCTGTGGACTAAACAAGTCACTTTCTATCTAGACGGGGTTAGTTTTGTACACAAATATAATCCAGCTGATCAGGCTCGATCAACGCAGGGTCGCATTTGGTGAAAACCTGAAGAGGGCCTAAGTATTTGATGCACAGCGAAAGGGTCTCATTGTGGTTCTGGTGGGCGGATGGCCAAGTTCATGGTAGTGATCAGTTTTCGAGAAGGTGTAGTCCTTTGCAAGCAATACGACAAATTGGACGGGCACTACTTTAAAGATCTTGCCGAAAGACAATTTAGCAACATGTTTGAAAAAGCAAACAAAGGGGACTCCAAGCTTTGGATCCAAGACGGAGATCCGAGCCAAAACAGCGCTTTGGCACGTTGCTCCTGGCTAGTGTTGGGAGCCGAACTACTTTCCATCCCTCCAAGGAGTCCAGATATAAATCCCATTGAGAACTTTTTTAAACTCGTAAAAGACCGCTTAAGAAAGGACACCATCGCAAACAACATAACTTGGGAAAGTTTTCCAGCCTTTTCGAAACGCGTAACAGGAACAATATTGAGTATGGATAAGGCTGTAATTGATAAAATTATCGAAAGTATGAACAAAAGAATGGATTTAATCATAAGCAAGAAAGGTCGTAAAACTAAATATTGAGCATTTTATTTCAAGTTATTACAAGTGCTTTTGTTTGATACTTAGCATACTCTTTGTAATATTTGTAAGTTATGATCGAAATTATTGGCATTTGTTTCGTGACACTACGGTATAGCGTTGGAAACGTGCGTGACATTTTAATTAGTCAACTAATAATTGTAAAACAAGTTTCATCTTATGCAACAGAATGGATTAAAAATGGTAATGAACCAACCAAAAATGCGTGACATATTTTGGAAAAGTACCTTCCTGGAAAAAGCAGGTTCACTAAATCGAATCATATACACGGAGTGGAGTACACTGAATTTTTCGTACTCGTTCAATTAAAAATATAACGTAAACAGCGGTGATAAACATTTTAAAAACATGCACTTTATGAACTTGACATTTCGTAATATGCTACTTTCGCACTCGTTTCCAGAAAAAGAAAACAAAAAGAGACAATGAAAAACAAACAAACAAACGACCCAAAAAATCATGCCAAACAAAAACAAAGAATAACAGCGAAAGCACAAGACCTTTTAGATTTGCGAGAGAGCGTGCGTGGTGGTTGACGAAATTGTAGCGCTTTGCTTGACCATTCAAATGTATTACATTTGGAAACTTCGTTTTAAACGGTTTACATTATTTTTAAGTGATGCTAGACGGTTCATATGATGAAATGTTAGAATTTTCAACGGTTCACAACAGTTCACAACGGTTCACATGCCCGATAAAAAAAAGGGGAACAATATCTTTTATCCACGTTGTGTGAACGGATGTGAACCGTTGCAAAGTTGCTTAATGTGTACTGCCTTAACAAAACGTTTCCAATGATAACAATTGACTGCCAAATTCAGTCTTTGTGCATCCACGGTTTCCAAGGGCAACCCACAACGAGTTTAGAAAAGCACTTTTGGCAGGGCGGTATTTCCCGCTGCACCTCTCTCGGAACTTGATAATGCAGCTTCAAATTTCTCCACCTTGAGCACATCATTTCCGTTTCTTGTTGGTCAATAATATTAATCCACTCTTGACATAGATTAGGGGACCTTTTCCTGTGGCAAAGATCAGAGTGTCTCTTTGCAAACAGATGTCGGTAGAGTAATGGACTGCATCACCTTCTAACATAAACAATAGATTGTGCCACGGAATAATTTGCGCTGACCACCTAAAGTCATTTAAAAGGATGCATTCCGCATTTTCAACGCCTACCCAAGCAAACGAACCTGTTGCCGGATTGCAGAAAGTGCGATAGATGACTTTCAGTGGATTTAATAGAAATGATTTCCCGCAGTTTGTGGGTCCGGTCAGTAGCAGGTTTCGGTTTTTGCCTCGGCCGCGCAATAATAACTCGTTCACAGCAGTGCAAAAAAGCTCAACATCATTCCCATTGTTTTCCAAGATCTCCTCGGCACAAAGTCGCCACTGGCCATCGCATCCGTCTACACAATCGCCTTCTCCCGCCTCTTCTAGCAGCAGCATTCTGCTCTTTCGCGAACGTTATATTATATCGTTGGCGTTCTCCATGTCCCACGAAGTCTTCACGATATTGGAGATCACACGTGGCACTCTATTCACAATAAATTCAGCCAAGTCAGTTTTTCCTTCACTTTTTGTTTACTTGCTAATGCCTGAAGTTCAGTAACAGTTGTAATCCCCTTTTCTACGACAATTTCAGACAGTTCAAAGGCAGACAGACACTTTTTTCTTGGGTTGTTTGATTCATTTCGATCGCGCTCACTATCGTCACTGTTTGGAATGTCGTCTCCATCCCCGCCTTGCTCTGAGTCATCTTGTCTCCTAGCACTTTGTCTTCGGCCTCTACTGGCTACATCAGTTCGAGGTTCACCTCGGTTACGTAGATCTGGGTGCCCTTCTCTCTCCTTGAATTCTCTATCAGACTTAGTGACATACAGCCAAGCACTATAGTAATTGTGGTGACGATTCGAGTAGTGCATGGTGATGCCATATGTGCGCTGCAAATAGCGTTTGGACATCATCCACCGCTGGTTTCTGTCCAGTTTGATGGCCAAATGATAATGGTCTCCGTCTTTTCTATGCTTTTCCCGACAGCACACCCACTGAACAACTTTTGCCGTGCCAGTCAAAAAGGACTCTACGATAGCACGCGTGAAGACTTTGCGAGTTGGAAATTTCGCCATGTCTGCCTGACTATAGGTAACCAAGTACACACTTCGAAATTGTCTTTCGGTTAAGCACTCTTCTTCGAAAGAACTGGTGTTATTACTTTCGTAACACTGTAGCAAGTCCTCCATGGCAGTGACTTTGAGTGCTCCTGATCAGAGGACTAAATACTAACCAAATTACTTTCCTGTGCACATGCCATTTCCATAATATGAAATGCCTAACAAGAACAATTTCACCCAATTGTTATTCTCCTCACTGTAAATAACATGAAAATGGCGAAAATAGCAATTTGTTTCCCCCCTTTTTTTGTCAAGACAAAATAATTTTTATGCAAACGTCACTAGCTTGCCGAGAAAAACACCTTGCAGACAATGTATAGTATACCAATTGCTTCTCGCTCGGAAAATCATGGACAAAAGTGTTGAGACAAATCCCAAAAACTAACGCTTTCGAACTAACAATAGTATTTTGTTTTTGAATGAAAACACCTTCTTCATCTATTGTCATCCCCCTCCCCCCTCCCCCCCTTCGCCCCCAAACAATGGTGCAAAAGGCTTTGT
>NC_090874.1:34204481-34214481 GCF_036669935.1 Montipora foliosa
TAAGAAAGGGGAAACCTTATCCGTGGACCTATAGTGAGTATGAATCAAAATCTTGAGCAGATAATTATGTAGCATTGCACTGTTACTGTGTTGCTTTAGCCTCTAAAGTGAAATTTTTTTGGTTTCCTATGAAGACCTTAAAGTGGGGTGCTCCTCAGAGATATGTGTGGAATGAAGCATTTCAAGCCCTTTTTGTTTTTCAAAGAGTTGGTAAGTAAAGTCTTGGATACTGTATCATTATAATATGATTGGAATTTTCTACTTTGTTGCTAAATGAATGTCTAATCCTTTGTTCTAGTCACTGTATTCACCTGTATTTAATGAAGCTAAATATAATTTAGGCAAAGTTCAACCAAGCCAATGCAGTGGTTTTGCCTGGGATATTTGGGGGGACTGTATTGAGGTTTGCAGGGGCATAATGCCATGCACTGTACTTCTGCTCAAGTTGCTTTTTGGCTTGCCTGCTGCTTTTCCCTCCCTCCCATATTTTGTGGTAAGTAAACAATCATTCCACACACTGGTTTGCTCATTGATGTGATTACAGCTGCCTGGGAGGTAGACTGTAGCTTCAGTTGGTTGTCATGGTGACCTTCTTGCAGCTGAGGAGAATTTTGCCTCCTATCTTGCAACCTTTACAGCACCTACCCTCAAATATATTGACATTGTGTTTTAAATATCCACTTGGTATTTTTCTTTTTTGGCATTTAGATCTTCTTGAACTTTTATGTGTCTTAATGTTTAGGAGATATCCTCATCTCGTAAAGGCACACTCAATTGTCCTTTCCGAAATTAAGCAGGGAACTGGGGCGAGTTTCAAGTTTTAACTAATCGATAAACTGACACTACCACATGAAAGATCATGTTGAGATTGGTCATTTGGCCAAGTATGGTGCTTTTAGGGTGAACAGAGACCAAGTTATGGACCTTGAAACATGGTTCAAAATCCATACAAACGTCTCTAATTTTGACAAAGCGTCCCCCAAAACCATATAAACTCTAATTTTTTTTTATCAGTTTAGTGACAACTGTAAAATCCCGTCATGTACCTACAATTTGAAAGAAGCTGCGATGAAAATCGCTATGTTTGCCCATTTTAAAGAGTATCACGGAAATCATAAAAATTTTAAGAGTTTATATGGTTTTTGGGGACGCTGTATCAAAATTAGAGACGCCTGTATGGATTTTGAACCATGTTTCAAGGTACATAACTTGGTCTCTGTTCACCCTAAAAGCACCATACTTGACGAAATGACCAATCTCAACATGATCTTTCATGTGGTGGTGTCAGTTTATCGATTAGTTAAAACTTGAAACTCGCCCCAGTTCCCTGCTGAATTTCGGAAAGGCCAATTCCAAGCCAGTTTTTACTGTTTAGTAAGAACCATTTTGTATCCTCTCAGAATGGCTGTTAACTCAAAAGGAGTGGAAAATTCTTCAGATAATCATGCATGTGTATAGGGAAGATATCATTGAAGTCACCTATTGTCATTAGTGTGCCAAACAGTCAGCCTCATTGGTTCTCGAAACAAAGGGTCTTTTGTTCCTCTGGCTGGCAAATTTGCATAACAAGAGCACCGTTTGTAAACAGATATCTTCCCTATTCCCGAACTCTTGTTTTTTAGCTTCTCCGTGATTTTTAGTTTTCTTTCCACCATTCCTAATTACAGGAGCTGTTTTATACTACTACTTTTATAAAAGGACCGCTCTACGATTAGGCGACCCAAGATTTTATAAGGACTCACAGTGGTTGCGAGAAGAATTTGCAAGGAGTCGTTAAATTATCTGGACATTTTAATGCTTGAAATATAGTTCTTCGTATAAACAATCTTATCTCAAGAACCCCATTTTGGGGAATGATGTGCTACCTGGCATCATCCAGCGCTTCACGAGAATATCAAATGGATCTTTTCTGTTTTTGGGAGCTCATCATCAGAAGCTACTGGCTGCCACCTCTCTCTGACATTTTGCGTCTATCCGGAAAGAAACCATACTTGGCTGGAAACCTGTTTTAAACAAGGCTGGCCTGAAGAAGAGGTATTGGAATTGTACATTTTGTAGCCTCCTGTGTGCTTCTAGTGAGCGCACATCATTCGGTAACTTACCCGCTCAAACCTGTATAGCAATAACCATGACGATAATTTCCTAGGCGTGTCTGCCTAGTGGAAGCATCAAAGAGCATTCTTTTGCAATTCAGCGGTTTGTTTTCATCTGAGTCAGTAGACAGATTTAGCATCACAAACGTCGGCTTGCCGTTTCTTTTTTTATGCTTGCCTGTCAAATTTTGCAAGTTTCGATGAAGCTGTTTCGTGACTCAACAGAGAGGCAACGTGAATTCACAAAGAAAGTTGCGGTAAGGAGTCAGTTATGCACGATCTGTAACCGTGAAACCTATTTTTTCCTTGTTTGACTGATCGGAAAATGGTTTGGGGGTTCCTTTTTTTCCACGAAAAACTTGTTATGCAAAAGAAAAACGAGGAGATAATTCCACGTATACGACAATCGCGAAAATAGGGAGTTTAAAGACGGTGCCTACAAATTCAAAGATACTGTTTCCCTTGTTTATGATTATGCAGGAAATGTAGATCTCAGCAAGTGTCATTGAAATCCAGGTAATTCGTGAATATTTGTGAAAAGCTTTAAAATACAAAGTAATGTATGGGGTTCTTTCTCAACGATAATTAATCAAAAATGTTTGTAAAAAGCTTTAATACAAAGCAATGTATGGCGTTCTTTTGCAAATTGAAGCTTAATTATCTCTAAAAAAAGCATGGTTACCCCCAATTTTCTTTTTGGATACCAAGAGTACTTTCTAAGATCCACTTTCTCCGGATAGCTTTAAACTGCGCAAAAATATCCCTGTATTAGTAAGCATCACCGATAGGAAACCTGAGTATCTCGAGATGCGCAGAACGTATGCGCAATAACAATAGTAGGCACCATCTTTAAGCAAGGACGTTGGCAACGTTAACTAAAACGTCACTCCAAAATATAATTAGAACTTGACGCTATCGCAAGTATTTCGCGATTTCTCCGTCTTGCTTACGTGGTACAATACGGGGAACCTATCCTGTAACTGGTGGATACGAACGGTTTTAACGTCAAAACGGAAAAAGAATGGTTCATTGTTTTTTGCCCACGTTGTCGTCAAAATAAGGACACCTTAAGGTCTACGATGGCGACGGTCGACGAAAATGTCAATAAGTCTTTCGCGATTATTCAGAATCGTTCGCGTCCTACAATATGGGCGAAGTATCCTAAAAATAATTGGTACGAGCGGTTTCAGAGTGAAAAGAGAGAATGAAAGATTCTCTGTTGCATGCTCACGCTGTCGTCAAAACATCAAATTTGGTGATTTCACGTCGTCGTTATGCAGAGGACCGCTAAGATACTTGCTAAAATCCGTGCTGCACGTGCAGCAAGATTTTTTACTCTATTTTAACCAATGATATTATTGAATCGAAAATATTGTTTTCTTGCTCTGGAATCATGATTTTAAATTTTAAATTTTGGTTTCTGTACTCAGAGATTTTAATTGCGCTCTGAATGCAAAAAAAAATATATTTTTTTAAGTGCATATGACACAATTTTTTTTATTAGCTTGTTCAAAAGATCTTTCAAAATGATGAAGAACGGCGTTTATTTTATTGTGATAGCACTCTGTGCAAATTAGAGGACTTGTGACGTCACCTAGTGGACACCAATTGAATTAAAATCACAAAATATGGAATATCTTTGAAAATATTAAGTCTGCAGGGTTGAAATTTTGCACGGTTGATGTGTTGCCAGAACTACACATTGTGATACTGGTTATGATGTCACCATAGCAACATACTCGTTACCAGACCTAACAGACTTCTTTGTGTCTGTGCTGTGTAATGTCCATATTCGCTCACATCCCTAATGTGTTGACTTCACGTTGTTGCATTGTGGAGTACGGCAAAGAAATGCACGGAAATTCGTGCTGCATGTGTAGCACGAGTGTTTTCCTCTTTTAACCAATAATATTCTTGCTTTGTGGCGTTGGCGTTGCCGTAGACGTCGTGTTTGCTACCCACTAGGGAGTTTAAGAAAAAGCAGTAATATTATTGGTTAAGAGGACCAAAATGATCGTGCGGCACGCCTTTTTGAACGATTCTCTCCTCTACTTGTAAAAGTACTAACGTGAAATAACCAAAGTAAAGGTTTTGACGACAACGTGGACAAACTACAGTAAATCTTTCAGGCTCACTCTTGACTTCAAATCCGTCCGTACCAATCCAGTTATAGGACACTTGGCCCAAATTGTGCAATATAAACAAGATGAAATAATCATAAAATACTAAGAATAGCTCAAATTTATATTTTGAAGTGACGTTTTCGTCGCCGTAGTAGAAGCGGCAACCGGCAAACGCGAAAAAAGAAGTGAAAATCACGGTCACGTGGTTACTTTTTCCGTTCTTGTTTCAATAGTAATCACGCAAAAGTTGTTGCCATGCGTCGTGGTTGGCTGAAAAATCTTGCGCCACTTTTTGCTTTAAAGAAGAAAAAACAAAACTATTCGCGTCGCCTAATTGCATTTTCGTGTAATTTGCGCGTAATTCTGATTGGCTCTTACATCTGTCGTTTGAGTAACGTCTTTGCTGTTGATGTTAGGTAGGCTCACATTACTACCCGGCGTATCCAAATGATGAAATCGATAATCGATGACCAATCGATGGCGGAGATTCTTGTGGTTATCGATTTTCAATAACAATCGATAGAAAAATTGATATCGATCGGTATTGAGTGGTTGCAGATTTCACCACGTTTCAAAATCTTCTTTAATTCCCCTCTTCTTGTTAGCAGTAAGCCCTTCACCGACGTTCACCTCAAAACAGCAAAGAGGATAGCCTTTGACAATGCACCTTATATTCAGTAAAGCCTCTTCCCGGACTTCTTGCATAGACATAATGACATGGAAAGGCAATGTGGACGGGCAAGGGGGTAATTTGAGTACATGTGCAACAGGGTGTATATTCTTTTCGTTTAAGACTGGGTCTGAATTTTTCTTTCCAATTTCGTCCCCAGGGCCTCATAAAAATGGCGGATGATCGGACAGGTAGCGTGCGTGACGTCTGTTCGAATAGGCCATTTCCGAGTTCAAGTCTGCCTCTTCAAAGCGAGTCTAAGTGCGAAGTTTTTGTGATGGTAATTAGTTCTACTTTATATTTGAATGAAATCTAATTTTCATAACAAAAACTTCGCACTTAGACTCGCTTTGCAGATGAGGCAGGCCAGAACTCGGAAATGGCCTATTTGTTGCGCCAATCGATAGCAATCGATGAACGGTTTTTGTGTGGTTATCGATTGACCGATACCAATAAACTAATTTTATCGATTGATATCGACTGATCGATTGGTTTTCCGATCGTCGGTTTCCATCGATTGGATACGTAGGGATTATTGTCAACCGGTTGACGCTCTTAAGGAATTTTATCTGGCTTGCTCACACTTGTATATAGGTATAGATAATATTACAGGAGCTCTTCAAGCGCTGTTCAGCGCTATTTCTAGCAACCCAGCTCTGGTTGAAAACAATGGAAAACAAGTGATCGTTTTCAAATTTGAGAGCCCCATACACGAAAACAGTGCGCTTTTTAATTGTATATAAATGAACTCATGTTTTGCAAGGGTCTCGTTTTTGTTTACGAAATTTTCTCTCACGGGCTGCTGTGACCAAGAAATCAATTCTTCTTTTTCTTTGGATTTCAAACCTATTGTAAATGAACACAAACTGAGTCAAGTTTTAAGCCTTGAATTAAAAAAAAGCAACCTGTTTATTTTAACTGGAATTTTCCTATTTAAGGGTCCCACATAACTAACTTTAAAATATTGAGAGAGCTGGATCGAGGGCAATCTCGTTCGCAGAGCCTCCGTTACCCTTGTCCAGCAGAACGGGCGCGGGAGGCTCTGGAATAATCCAAAACCGGAAGCAGAAAACTCTGGTTCCGGTTAAATAACTGCGCGTGCGTGAGGGGAGACGGTTGGAAATCAATAAGGAAATCAACAATGGAGTTCACCTTGCCATGACAGCGCTTACTTTTCACTCGCGAGACCGTACACATGAGTATAAACACATCTCCTAATACACTCGAAGCTTTTAAACTGCGGAGAATAAACAATAACGAGATACATTTTATCAATCAAAACAGATTTCAGCATCTGGTGTCACGCAAGTGAAAATTGCTATATTTTCAAAAACGAAAACGTAAACTGGTAAGTTGTAAAATGATTTAGTTCTAGATCATCTTCGACCTCGTGTAGATAAAAATTCACAGGAAAGCACGATTTTCGAGTTTAGACTGAAAGTGGCAGGAAATGAAACCGTTTTTCAACAGCCAATCAAATATGGCCTTTTCTTGGATCTAACCAGAGTCTCTCTTTCCCGACAACTGGTTAAGGGAACGATGACTCTGGGAACGAGATTGGATCGAGGAGAAAATGACGTCGAAGACATGCATGTGTACGCACTTGAGTTAATATGCAGCACGCGAGTTTCGGGCTTTCAGAGTTTTGCATATATAATAGGCTGTATTTAAACGCTGAAGAATTAAGCTATTCACTACTTGCAAAAAATCCCATAATACGCCTCTTTTACCCCCCAAAAATCTGCATAGGCATTGTTTTCGACTTCTCTTGGGACATTTTCATGTCCCAGGAGAAATTGCTAACAATGGTTATGCAAACTGAGTTTTGTGGGTAATAGAGGTGTATTATGGGATTGTGCAAGTGGTGAATGAGTAAATGACGTCACTTTTACCTAGAACCAACCCTCTGGGGAGGTTGCCGATGTACTACTGAGTTAGGATTTCGACTTGGATTTTCGAGTTGGTCAGTGTAAAATGCAGACTTAGATTCTAATCTAACTGTTGAGAAAGCCCAAACTCTTTAGAAGTGCCAACAGCTAAGCCTAAATATTTTTTTATGCCAAATTAGGTCTAAGGTTTGCATTTTAAAGGGTTTGGGCTTTTTCGACAGTTACATTATAACCTTAGTCTGCATTTTACCGATGGTCTGCATTTTACACCGACCAACTCGAAATTCTGTCTCGTAAATTACTCTGTCTCCCCTTTGAGCTCCAGTCGGTCACCATGAAAACAGCGAAGGAAACGGCCGAGCAACCAACACGCACAACTACAAAGCACGTGACAATTCGGGGAATTTTTACCGCTTTTACGCGATGTCGAGGCATGACAGATTCACAGTCACATCAGATCGAGGTGATAAACCCGTCGTCCAGCCACTCCAAGATGCCATCCAAACCCAGAAATCGCATGGCATCACGATAACATATTCGGGGCATTCGTAAAACGACACAATTAGAATGCGTCCTCCTTCGTCGGAACTCAATGGTATTAAAATGGCGGCCGTTTTCGGCAAAGCTGGGTTATCAATAAAATTATTCCCGCAGATTTGTGGGCCTTAGAGCTCCTTTCTTCTATTAAACAGAGACTTTTCACTCAGTGATTAGTGAAATTGTTTTTGATAGACTCAGAGCACTGCTTTCTAAAGACCCAGGAGAGTTACGGAGAGAATTCAGCACAGCAGTTGAGACGCCATATGCACTCGTGTAGTTCAATCTCGAAAAATTATGAAAAGAACAAGATCTCAACAGTCAGTGTATTGCATAGCAATGCAAACAAGAGGCTACGGGTACCCTAAAAATAAAGATAATAATAGAACGAGATTTCTCATAAAAACCTTTAGAAAAATATCTACGTGGAAAATATTAAAACTGAGAGTAGATCACGAGATTATTACATAATGTTGTAAAAGCTAAGCAAAATGTATTTACGTGTATTTGCGCGAATTAAAATGTAAAATTTGAGAAATCCAGCTTTGATTTAAACAGTTGAGCAGACCTTCCAACTCTCACGCATTTTGCGTGAGACACACGCATTTGATATATTTCTCACGCCCACACGCATAGACACCACTTTCTCACGCTGTCATGCATGTAGTTTCCCAATGGAATAAATGTGCCCATTATGTCCCTGTAAAATACCGTAAAATATTCACGTGTAAGGACGATAGTATATATAGAACCGAAATTGTCAATGCCAGTTAGTTGTGACTAAGCTACAATAAAGAAAAGTTGAAAATTTAGATAACAATGGCCGAAACTTCGAGTAGTTCCGGCCGAAAGAGAGCAAAAGTTGATGGTCCTTTAGCTAGTTCGTCTGCTTCTTCGCTTAAATTTGACGGTGCTGCACGATTTAGAATTTTGTAAATCTTTCTGAAAATGCAGAAAATCGCATTTCAGGGACTCAAATTTTCAAAATTTTTCCGGGGGGGCATGCCCCCGGACCCCGCTAGGTGACTGCCTGCCATTGGCAGGCAGTAGCCCGCCTTCGGCGGGCGATTGTGCCCAATCTCACTCATTTTCAAAACAGAAAGTTGGAAGGTCTGCAGTTGAGTGTCATGGCATACGTGAATAATTGATCTATGGCATGAGACAGGTCCGATTCATGTAAATATTAAAAAGAATGGGACCCAAAATTGATCCCTGGGGGATATCGTTCATTTAAGGGCCTGTTTATAATTATGGTCTCGGGTACCCGAGACAACCCTTCCCCCGAGTTACCCTGGGCGAGATATTTTTCCATTCATTTGTTTTAAAAATACATGAAGTGGGCGAGACAACCGTTTTCCCATGTAAACAGTTTGACTTGACCACCCGAGACGAGACAGCAAAATCTTAAATGCACACGCATAAAATAAAAATCAAAGAAGCAACAATTTGGGAGCTTATACATGTTTTTAGCGTTTACTTTCAAAAGAAAGGTTTTTTCCCGCCAAAATTCTCACCGCTGTCAACGGAAACTCTTGATTCATAAACAGCCTTTTATTTAAACTACATATTATTGCTGCGTTAAGATAGTCAGTCCATTTGCTGAAGGTAAAAACGCAACTATACTTAATAAAAACGAACTACAAAGAAAGAAAGGCAAATGATGATACGCAGTTTTTGAAGATGCGTCACGCAATTCTCATACAGACGCTCGGTAAAGTTGTCTCGGGAGGAGGGCTGTCTCGCGTAATTTTCACTCCATCTGACACGTTGTTGTCGGTCACTTAAATAATTCTTAACGAGACTGATACAGAACTTTTGCGTCTCAACCGTAATCTTCAAGCTTTTTGTCAAAAAGATCACGAGAGAGGGTGTCAGACTCTTTGACATGAACACCAAACTAATAACTTTGTGATTAGAATTGTTGAGTTAAGGGTCTGTTCACTTTGCGATGAAAGCGCCTACTTCTCACTCGTAAGATAAGATACATGTGTATGAACATATCTCCTAATGTACTTGAAAGGCTCAAACTGCTGAGATTCGAAGGGATAGACATTTTTTCCAATCAACTTGTAGCTTTGTATCGTGGTGTCACGCAACTTGACGATTCGGAAATTTAAACGAAAGACGTCACGGAACTTGCAATTTGATGACGTCACCGTGAAAACCATCTTGAGCTTCTTTTTTGTACTTCAACATCCTCTCCCCCCCCCCCCCCCACCCAGGCAAACCACGGGCATTTGCGGGCATTTGCGGGCATTTGCGGGCATTTGAACTTGTAACCCAATCGCTCACAAATGCTATACCTCTTCCTTTAAACCGTCTTTCATGTCGTCCAAACACGTGTTTTATGGCTGTTAGCGACTTCGGCTCCCGAAAAATAATCATTTGAGACCTGACTCTTCTGGTTCAATTTTCCCCACCCCACGCAGGCAAAGGTCAAATTCCCCACTCCCCGGGGCACAGAAGATAGTCAAATTCCGGGGTTTTGCCTGGGAAGGGGGGAGGTTGAAGTTTCCATTTGATCGGCGCATCATTGTTGCATAAATTAAATTTGGTCAAGAACGTAAAAAGTCATCTAAATGTGAAGTGGATAAGTTTAAAGAAATATTGTTGGCTTCAGCCAAATTAACTTGTTTTTACACAAGTGTGAGGTGTTCGGTTCCTTCTCTGAGTTTGATAAACCCATAT
>NC_090874.1:34219481-34236981 GCF_036669935.1 Montipora foliosa
GCCGAACATCTTGCAGGGGGATTCTATTTTGGTTCGACCCTCTGTTTTCTTGTTTATCCATTACAAACGATTCTTATGGCTGTTTCAGTTATCACATTGCTTTCCATGAGTCTTGAACGCCGTCGCATTGTCATTGAAACATTCCGTCCAAGAATTCTGCCGAAGAAGGCAAAGCTTACAATATGTATCTCTTGGATCGTTCCTATCACGGCTGTAATACCATATGCCTTCGTCTTACGTCTTGATGGAGCCAACTGTCTGGAAAAATGGGATCAACAATGGCACGTCAAACTCTTCACGCTAACTTATTTTGCCATATTTTTCGTCTTTCCACTCTCTGTTATTGCTTCGTGTTATCTTGTGGCTGGCAAAAAACTTCGAGATGAGCTCAAAAGGTTGCCGAAATTGCTCGAAGGTTCTGAACGCTCGAGATCTGAATACATTAAAAAACGGACTCTGCAAAGGCGAAAGGTAACAAAGGTGTTTGTTAATGCGGTTTTGGCTTTTTTCTTCTGCATGCTTCCAACACATCTAGTTTGGATATGGCATGATTTTTTTGAAGGGCGAGAGAGCAGGCACTTCAAAGATATATTGACCTTTGCCAATGTTTCCATGTATTTAAACAGTGTATTGAACCCATTTATTTTCCGAAATGTTCCAGGCAAATCTCTCACTCACTTGATGGCTTGCTGTTGCAAGGTGTTTGTCCAAACGCGAAGTTGTGCCTCTTTGCTGCATGAACCAGACGTTCTCACAGAAAACCGCTCTCCAGAGCTTGAAATGGAAAGAGAGAATACCATAAGAGTGACGCGACAATCATACATTGGCACAAACCAAAGTTGTCAAGAACTAAACGGCTTTCTAGTTAACTACGAAACAAATGTCTGACAGGGAAAGCCAAGTAAGAAGTATCAAAAGCTGATTGGTCACGTTGATCAGTGCTGACTTCAACAAATTTAAAGTCCCTTGCAATGAACAATCTGTTTGTTGCTGTCTATTGTTGCTGTTTGTAGCTGTCTCCGCTTACTTCTAACTAGAGAAGAGGTTGGGAGTGAAATTTATCGTTACCTCAAAGGATATTATTGAGATAATCTCCGGTAAAAGTTTGCAAAGGCAACAGCAATGATAAATGAGGTGGTGTGGGTGCCACAGGCATCCCATAGAAGAAGTATTTGTTTGCAGTCTCTCTCGTCTACCACGCAGTGCCGTAGTCGCCTGGAAGATCTTTCACATCTCTCCAACAAAAATGTCCCTTGAGCTCGATGATAAATGGCAGACAACGAGACCAACAATCAGGTCAAGAAGCAAGTTTATGTTTAACAACGAACTATTAAGTGATGTCAGTTTTGTTGTTTCCGTTCAACTCCACGATAGTGAAAACAAGAAATGCAAAAAGGTTATTCACGCTCACAAGTTTGTCCTAGCGATAAGTAGTCCTGTATTTTTTTCCATGTTCTTTGGCGACCTGGCAGAAACGTCGCACTCGATTGCTCTTCCAGACTGCGAGTATGACAGTTTGCTTGAGCTGTTTCGCTTTCTGTATTGTGACGAAGTCAGGTTGAACGAGGACAATGTGATGCAAGTTTTGTATTTAGCCAAGAAGTACATTGTCCCATCGCTGGCCGAGAGATGCACCGAGTTCTTGGAAAAAGTGGTGAGTATATCGAATGTGTTTTGTGTCATGACTCACGCTGAAAGTTATGGAGAACAAGCGCTTGTGGAGCAGTGTTGGAGGATGATCGACAGACAAACAGAGGCTGTAGTGAAAACAGAGGGTTTTAAAACTATAGGGAGATCCTTACTGGAAGCCCTTGTCGTTAGAGATACGCTCAACATCAAAGAAGTGGATTTGTTTAAAGCAGTAGACAAGTGGGCAACAAATGAATGTGAGAGATTGAGATTGATGGCAGATGGTACGATGAAGAGGTCAGTTCTGGGAGATAAGGTTGTCCGAGCAATTCGTTTTCCAGTCATGGCGCGTGGAGATTTCAACAAATGCGTGCTCAGCTGTAAGATATTAACACCACAGGAGGCCTTCAGTATGGTGGAGTATTACAACTCAGTTTCAAGCTCTCCAGTGGAATTCTCACAAGTAAAGAGGAGTGGCCTTCACCAACGTTGTAGTCGATTTCAGTCAGTGGTATTAGAAAGAGGGGTTTCATTTCAGTCATACCGTCGAGACTGCATCTATATTTCTGTAGACCGAGACATCACCTTGCATGGAGTCTGCTTGTTTGGTAGTCAAAACAGGGTTTACTCTGCAACATTAACATTGAAAGATTCCATAAGTCATTCAGTTGTGGCTAGCAAAACAGGAGATTATACATCCTCGCAGATGGAGTTGGGGGAAGGAGAGATAACTGGCAGTTTTTATGGCTTTGACGTCCACTTTGACAGCCCAGTTTCTATAAAGAAAGGCATTTGGTATCACTTGAAAGCTTGCATCGATGGTCCGATCATATGGCATGGAAGGTCTGGTGTCTTCTCTATGCAGTGTCCTGGTGTGAAATTTAGCTTCAAATCTCATAGGGGCCATTTTCCAACCAATGTTAGCCAAGGACAGTTCCCTCAGTTTCTTTTTAGCTTTGAGTAAGAGGTTTAGCTAATATGAGAATATCAAATTATTTTATTAGAAGAAAGCTGTATGCAAAAGGCTGTACAGTCATATATAGTACTCTAGCTTTTTGTCATTTCAAATTTAAGTGAAATGTGACCCACCGATGTCACGGTCATCATACATTGCAAAAATTTTATCAGTAAAGAGGAATTGCACCTTTAATAGCTATCTGAAAAAAGACATAAAGGTCTGTATGAAAATATTATTGAAACCAAAAGAGCACACCTGGCTTGGTATTTGTGAATGTAAATTAAATTTTTCCATATAATTATAACTAACATATGTCAGCTCAAAGAAGCATCAGATTAAATTTCAAAACAGTAATTTTAACATATCATTTTGAATTTTATACCTGACCGTTAATTCTATATACCGTATATATATTTTTTTTCATCGGCTTTCTTCAATTTTCTTCCCACAGTTTGAGGAATTTTTTTCATTATTTACTTAGAACTGAAATATCTAGTTAATTTTGTTGTGGTAGTAGTGAATAATGGAAAAGTGCTGCACCTGTGCAGTTTGAAACTTAACACAATGATCAATACAACAGGAACATATTTCATGTCAGCGAGGTTTTAATTACAGTGCGAGGAGCCTTACCGTGGCCACCTAACAAAGTTTTGTGAATTTGATTGACAGTCATGCCTCCTTGCAAAGTTTACACAGTTGTAAGTTGAACACCGTTGCATGTGTTGTTGAGTTGACGTATTTACAGCTAATTGTCAAATGCAAAAGTTTGTTGGGTGGCCACAGTAAGGCGCATTGCACTGTAATTATGTACACAAATCAATAAATTATAAAGAAATCCATTATAATGGTATGTTCTCTGGTTGACATTCTTGGTTCTTTTTTTTTTAAATGCCCCTGTGATAAAAAAAATCACTTCCTTTTTTCCTTCAGATTTTGAAAGTGTGTTTGCTTTGAGTTTAAAGGGGCTAGGTCACACTATTTTAGGTAATTTTGTTTAATTTTGTTAATTATGAGCTCTAAACATCAAATTGGCAGAGTAAGAGTCTTTCATTTGCAAAATCACGGCCACATAACAACAGAGAATTATTTTCCAGCTGTGTAAATGACATTTTGATATAGACTGATATAAATTTGAAAAAAGGTGGGCCAATGTTTTTCAAATTTACCCAAATTCAATCCATTTCAATCCTCTCCAGTTTTGTCCATCCATGTCCCTTCTTGGCTTCCCTCTGTTTTGTTAGAGTTCTTGTATAGTTCTGAACAGTTATTTTGATATTTTAATTAATAATTTCTATGACCATTCGATCAGTGCTGAAATTGCCTAAAATTGCGTGACCTAGCCCCTTTAAGTTTGGGATTTTACAGTCTGCCATTACTCACATTCAAAACTGACTGATTGGACCTCAGAGAGTTGGAGCCAGGGAAAAGTGATGTCATTTATTAACTAGCTTAAAATTTTAGTGTGTGAATGCAGCTTATTATATATCCAAAACACAAGTTTAAAAGTCTGAAAGCCCAAAACTCCTGTTTTGCATATTAAACCTGCAGCATACACACGTATTGCATTCTTAAACTAGCGAGCCTTTGACATCATTTTCTCCTTGATCCAGCTCTCTGAAGATCCTAAGGTTAGTAATGGCAGACCATTCAATAGGAAAATTCCATTTAAAATAAACAGGTGTCTTTGGTCACCTAGTGTTAAGTTAACATAGTTTTGAAATCCAAAGAAAAATAAGAATTGATTTTTTTGTCACAGTGGTACTTTAACTTGTTAATACAGGTGTATATGTAATCCCGAGGACAATTAAGGATTAATTTCACATGTATTTTTAAAGTTTTTTCAAAATTTGCAACCAGGGCAATTTGGAAAACTTTGAAAATACAAGTGAAAGTATCCTTAATTAAGATGCACCAGGAGGCAGTGAAGCCCTGTGGTTAGGGTGCTTGCCTTGAAATCCAGAAATCCCGGGTTCAAGACATGATCTGACCACTCGTTGAATTTGTTCCAGGTAGTCCCTGCTTCAATTTCCTGGCTGCACTTGTAAATAGCCAACTGATTTGCCTCTGGCCAGTTGGGAATTTCTTAAAGTTGTTCTGTTCAATTTCTACTAATTTTATGCGCTGATGTCAGGAAGGATTTTGTCAACGAAACCATGTTTTAACCTTGTGTTTATCTCTTCGACACTCCAAACTCTTGGCTCCTGTGAAGATCTTCTAAAATTTCTTTTAAAATGTTCTTTAAAACTTCGGTAAAAAGAAGAAGTATTAAAAATCCCAAGGGTCGTAGTAGACAAAGACTGACCCCACCTTTTTAGCTGTTGGGTTTTAGAATAATCTCTTAACAAAGGCATTGAAGAGGCTCGACATAGAGCGAAATTAATCTGCCAAAACTTTTTTAATACTTCTTCTTTTTACCGAAGTTTTAAAGAACATTTTAAAAGAAATTTTAGAAGATCTTCACAGGAGCCAAGAGTTTGGAGTGTCGAAGAGATAAACACAAGGTTAAAACATGGTTTCGTTCTGTTCAATGCTCGGAGATATTAGCTAGTATAGCTACTCTAAAAATCCAAGGGTAAATATTCATACTTACTTAGTAGGTATACTTACTTACCTAACATCAAAGTACTTTCTTTTGCAAGAGTTAAATGTGTAACTCATAGTTTACCTTTGCTTTTCTAGATTTTACTTTTATGGGTCTATTCCTTCAGTGACGGAAGGAACTAATTTACGTCGCCAAAGTTGTTATAAAACTATAATGCAAAGTAGTTTATGACGTCATCAAAGGAATAGGCCCATGCCTTTCACAGCGTCGGCCATGGAACAAAATGATTGCCAGCATCTTCCTCTTACATACCTGATGAGGCACTCTAAAAAGTAAAAGTTAGAAAAGCAAAGGTAAATATTGTTTGATATTTATCTTTTGCTAGAGTAAATATTTTGAGGTTAAATGAACCTTTAATTGCATGAGAGCACATTGCAATTACATGTACATGTTTGGCTCATAAAGGGCCAAATTATCGAGGGAAGGCTGTTCAATGCCGTGACACATGACACGCAGCTTCATGACCAATCGGTTCGATGAACACTTTAGTCTTAAAATAATATTACAGAAAACACGCTTTCATGCGGGTAAAGTTCAATTCATTAACAGAAATAGATCTTTGTAAATAGTGTTTGAAACAGTATGGTATCTTGCACACAGGCTAGCTGTATGGGGATCTTCAGAATTGTCAGGACTGTATATTTCATTGGATGTAAAATAGTAGTATAATTAAACTTAGAGCTGCAGTTCCCATAAGTGAACATAAGCTTAGAAGCATAGACAAAAATAAGATAATTGTGATGCATAGCACAAGTATCTGTAGTAGTTATTCAGTAACACTTTATTTATTTTGGGTAGGTAAATAATAATTATTTTAGTCAAAGACTGCAAGTAGCAGCCCTATGAAAACTAAATGCACTACTAAAATACTTATGTATGAAAAGACTAAAACATTAATATATTAAAATGTTAAGTTAAATTAAAGAGCTATTGAAGTTGTCAGCCATGAATTTACACAAAATTACACTAAAGTAATTTCCGTCTTTTAAATTTCCTTACATCAAAAAGGCAGACAAAATCATTATCACTAACGTTATTCCATGATTACTACTCTTGCTGAATTGCGGTCGTTTCGCCAACGACTCGTTCGCCAACGTCTCAGGTCGATTCGCCAACGTCCTAAGTCGCTTGGCCAACGTCCTACTGGTCAATTCGCCAACGATGAAAACCGATGCAATTTGAAAACATATCAACAAATATCGTTGGCAATCAAAATCGCTTATCACGCGTGTGATATTACTTTCTTACTTTGCTAATTTCAAAGCAGCGAGCTTCTTTCTTGGTTTAGTTGAAAATAAAATATTATTCACTAACTGGAATAATAAACTCAAATCAAAAGAATAAAAATGTGAAATAGCAGACTTTGAAGTAATTCACACACAAAAACTGATACCGACATGTTCATTTCATGGCGCCGCTGCCGCCGCATAATTAATATAAGAGGTTGTCGGCACGAGTGTAAACAGACATTCACGGACAAAATTTGAAAATTACATAACATTCGGCGCATCAGTAAAATATTCCTTGCAAGCACTGTCTTGAGGTAGAGAATATTTTCGCGTTTCAAGCGATTTCTTTGAGTCAGTAGATCCTGAGATATCGATTTTTTTTAGAACAGATTTTTACAAGCGGTATCATTCCATGGAAGATCCATAACAATAGGTGTGAAAAAGTACCAATTTCACGCTAAAGAATATTTTGTTAACAATATTTTTTTCCCGTATGATCGAGTTAGAATTAAAATGGAACGCAGTCAAGTAAATAACAACAGCAATTTTATTACAATATAGTATCAAATATTTAGAAGCACAAAAAACCTATGAAACCTATTTACAAAACCTGATTGAAACCTATATATTATCTCAGTGAAATCAATTTATCCTATTTACAGAGGAGTTCTAGTTCGCACGAGCTGGTCCGTTAAGCCGTGAACAAGTCTTCAGTAGTTGGGCGGCAGTCTTTTCGTTGTTCTCATACTTTTCCCAGCTTGCGAATAGCTTAGCCTGGATATTCCTAGTGACACTACGTTGAATTCGTTTAAGTTTATTGTCTGATACAAGCCTGATTGTCACGGCTGTAAGTTTTGCCTCCCTATCAAGTCCACGGTGACTTTCCTGGCGGCGACCTCGGGCATCAGTTGGATTAGCTTCTGGAGCACCTAGAAATATTGTAGTATATATCATATCCTGAGATTTACACACTGGAAAGCCGATACCAGTTTTGTAAATGTTTGTAGAAAGTCAATATGCTAATATAGAATTTCGCAGAGAGTTGTTTAAGAGAAATAAGAGAAATTAGAAAGATAAGTTATCTTCTCTAAAAATAAAGTGAACATACCTTTTTATAGTCCTTTCCCTTCTTGCTGGACATGAGTACGTATGCTAGGGGCACCTGCTTGGCATACTCCCCAGATCTAACAAACGCATTCACTGTTAAGAGCTGCTTGAAAGGGTGGCGAACAAGCTTAAACGTTCCATCTATGTACCAGGTCTTAGCACGTGCCAGGGTGTTAAGCTGCTCCTGTCTTGCAAATAGTAGGTGGCGCCTATCCTTTACTTCGAGGTCAGCACGGAGGAAACCTTCAGGTAGACATTCATCAACCAGCTCGAAGTCGAGATCTCGTGGGTTTTCTGGGCGGAGTTTTTGACGTAGACGATTGGCCTGTCTTGTGACTGGGAAAGACTGGTTAATATTGTACACACGCGCTAAAGAAATTTTTTACACGTAGAGAACTGCCGTCGCACGCGCAGGGAAAATAATTCCAGGCGAGGGAATGAAATAAATGACAACACAGGAAAAGACTGGTTAACATTGCACACACGCGCTGAAGACTTTTTTTTACTCGTAGAGAACTGCCGTCGCACGCGCAGGAAAATAATTCCAGGTGAGGGAATGGAATAAATGACAACACACACAAGTGTAAACTTTTATTTAGACGTTGGCGAATTGACTAGTAGGACGTTGGCCAAGCGACTTAGGACGTTGGCTAAACGACCTTAGACGTTGGCGAACGGGTCGTTGGCGAAACAACTCGTTGGCGAAACGACCGGATACCCTCTTGCTCCCATATTAACTGTTGAAACAAAGGAAGGTGTAAAATGCCGCAAACCCAAACGTTTACAAAATGCTAACCTTAGGCAAAACATTATCCAAATACATAGTGTTTAGGCCTAATAGCATTAGGGAAGTTTTGGGTTGTTTCAGCTGTGGTGGAACATTATGACCTGCAACCTGGAACCTGTAGTTTACTACATGGCACAGGAGAGTCACAGTGCAGTTTTAACTTTCATGCATGTTTAGGATACTTTCTGGATTAGTAAAACAATGACCTGTGACCTGTAAAAAATACCAGCCGCGTTCTGGACTGTGAAAAATTAAAGCTGGACTGTGACCCTCCTGGGTCATCGTAGTTTTCAGCATCCAGTTGAAACAAAGGGTAACTTTCAGTGGTAAAGGTTTAGAAACAGGTCTGAAGTTAGCCTGGGTCGCTAAGCGTGGTTTCCATATGATCTGCTACGGTCTGCGACGCGATCGCCGATAGGTCTGTGCAACCTCGCAGACAAATGGAAACATCTGTCCCCGGCGTCTACAGGCACACGGTCTGGATGATCGGGAAAGTTGAATCTAATTCTACTTTCCCAACCATTACGACGCTTCCGAGGAAGACAATTTTTCATGGAAACGTGTGTCTGGGATGATCTTTGTCCTATCGGCGACACACTATTGTTCGCCTTCAGACTTCAAGTAAGTGGGCTCCTTTTTCTCCTTGCTTCGCAGAGGATTAGTGGTACGCTTGTCTGCGATCGCTTCAGATTTAAATGGGAACATTTGCCTCCTGTGTTTACGATTCGTCTGCGATACGACCGACGCAGAGAGCTTCCGATGGTCGCAGACCGTTGCGGATCATATGGAAACGAAGCAAGCTTGTTCAGACTTTACAGGGATTTCTGTATCCCTTTCTGATTGTATAGATTCTTACTAGCTTTGTGATTCGACATTTACTCACTTGACAAGTCACGCATCCGTTATTTCCATGACAAAAAAGTGCTTTGCATTTCAACAACTGAAAGGCGATGTTTAGTTATTTTGTTTATTGCAATTATGTTGTCGCGTTTTGGAAAAGAATCATGAAAGGGTATTGCTTGCGAAGAGATGCATACTCGCCGAAATTGAGGGTTTAAATTTAATTTGTCTTCGCGACCGATCGCAAACAAATAGAAATCAAACATCTGTCGTACCACGTGCGGATCCAAAAAACCGTGAACACGTTCCCATCGTGGGGCAACCAATCAGAAGCAACATGAAACCAGAAACTGGTTACCGTTACTGGTTGCGGTTAAGTTTTCTCGCCCAGGTTAGCTTTTTACTTAAAACACAGTTTTCACGGTTTTTGGATTGTCACAGTGACAAATGTATTTCTACATACAAGAAATTCCCACAGCAAGTTTTCCTGCTTAGATACACAAAAGTAGGAGACAATCGATTTAAAACTAATCTTTTAGGGCTTTGAACTCTCTTTCCAACATTTCATTAAGAGGATTGCGTGATTTATTGAGTGAGTAAATGTCCAATTACAGAGTGCGTAAGATTCTAGAAATTTCGGACAGGGGTACAGAACCAGTTTTTGGGAGCTACATGTCCGGCTGCGCTCCGGCTAATCTGAAGTTCTGGTTTAAAGAAAAATATGATTCAAAATAAAATTCAGTGAAAAAAAAAGAAAAGCGAATTGTCAACAATTATTTGTTGTGATATCTACACGGTCAAAAGTATTTGCCACATAAAGTCACGGGGATTTAGCCTGCGAGCAGGCTCGCGAAGAGAGAGCCTGCTCGCAAGTTATTTGGGACTCAACATGTACGCAATGCGTGCCTATTTCGTCATTGTTGTGGTTTTGTTTCCTGATGACGCATTATAGTGACCGCAATCACGTCGCTTAAATTGCACAGCTGCTCAAAGCACGGATGACAAAAAACAAGGTGCCATAACCGTTCAGTTAGTCCACAATGCGGCTGTCTACAGTTACTCTTTTTCTTTCCTTCGGAATTTTGCTGATGGCGCTATCCATCGTTGCCAGAGGCAGAGGCGGCGGTCGCTCGGGTGGATCACGCTCCAGATCTAGTTCACGTCGCTCTTCCTCCGGTTCCAAAAGTTCCAAACCCACAATCACAAAGTATACACCGATCAAAGCCACGACTTTTCGTTCTCCTGTAATCCGCAGCCAAACAAAAGTTGGTTCCAAAGGAAACACGTTCAAAAAATTAGTGGCCGGCTACATTCTGTACCGCTATACTGTGGGCAACGCTCCTGTGTATAGCAGAGGCTATCCGATGTACCGCTGCTACGTTACCGTCCCGGAGGAACGAGCTGTCAGGATCACCTCTGAAGAACAGAGTTTGTTGAACTCTAGCGGCAGTCCATGTATCGAAGCACCTTTTTCGCAGACGTTTTCGCTTGAAGACGATATCGATCAACATCTCATTTCCTTAACTACAAACGTCACTTATATAAAGACTGGAGAAACTAAGACTTACCACAACGACACTGTTTCTCTCGAAGACATCTTGGAACAAGATTTTGAAGTGAAGACTCTTTCTCGATACAACATCACAATTGTGCCACACACGTCGTGTAGTCAAGTTGAGGAGACGATCCAAGGCACAGTGATTACTTTGTACGAAACAAACCCCAACAAGGCAAGTACTCGTTACACGAATGTGGCCCCTACCGTCTTGCCTGCAACGGTGGTTGCACTTTTCGGGGTTTTGGATGTCCTCATGTTTTGACCAGACCCAGTTTGTCTTCAATGCACCTGAGTGATACAAGTATTTCGGTGTCTGACACTTGCTGTTTATCAGCGCTGTTTGAAATGGATGCTTAGATTTAAATACAATTTATCACCGCTATTTATACACCTATTTATACACCTCCAGTATTTTTGTAACTGATTTCTTAACCCAAGTTTTTTCTTAATACATACTACACATTTATCGTCTCTATCGTGACATGTAACATCTAAATATGCCTTAGGTTTCTTGACATTAAGTCTTGCAGTGGTGTCGCCGAATTTCGAAAGAAGTTGGATCAAATTGTTCGTGGTTAGGACAAAACTCAATCGGCGTTTATATTTGCTCAAAATAGACTTGCGCGCAAATGCAGTTTTGAAAACCAAAGTAACGTGTATTTGAATAAGGTATTTAATGGCGCAATGCATCGAAAACAACGTCAGTCGTTAGCTTCGCTGTCATGTAATTTGTCAAACATCTTGAGTAGATACTCCTTAAGTTGGAGCCTTGGCGTTCACGGTTCAAGTTATTAATCCATTAGCCCTTTCTCTTCTTGTAGCAGCAATAAATATTGCAAATTCGTAACAAGACAGATGCGTGCAATATTTCTTAGTGTTTATGTGTGAGAAGGTGCATGACCATTTCCTTCACTATTTTGCCTCCCTTTGTTTGTGAGTTTCTAAAACAATTACAACATGATCTGAATTTGCATACATACATACATACATACATACTTTATTTATTCCAGAAGCAAATTATATATACAAATAAAAACTAAGAGTAAAAATACTTCTAGAAAAGGAAGTTAAGAGGTTAGCCCTATGTAAAAACTCCCTCAACAAATAGGAAAAAGATAAAATATATATATAAATCAGGATTTGTACAATCAAATATTTAAATACAATTTAAGCTTAGATTTAAAAAGCTGAAAGCTATCAGCTTCCACTATATCACCCGGTAATTCATTCCATAGTTTGACAATTCTAACGAAAAAAGAATGTTTATAACAATTAAGTCTTGCTGGTTTAAGATAGAGTTTGTATTGGTGATTTGCTCTCGTAGACCGAATTGTGGCAAAATCAAAGAAGTCTTCAAATTTTAAATGATAAAATCCAAAGACTATCTTATAACATTCAACTAAGCCGAAGCTTCGTTGTTTTGAAAAATAATGAACGAACACCAATAGTGCATAAATCGAAATCTATTTCTCACTACTGACTAATTGACCGTTTTTATACTAGAGACGCATAATAGACCATATTCGTATTCTCAGTATTTGTCTGGAACTAGCTTGCAGTGGAGGCCAATGCGGGGGAATATATTAAAAAGTATTTACATTTGAAAAGATTCCCCCGCATTAGCCTCCATTGCAAGCTAGTTCCAGTCCAATATGGTCTATTGGTTGTAGCCAAAACGCGGGGCAGGGGCCAGGGTCGGGGTGTCAATTCTCCTCGAATGACCGGCATCTGTCCTTCAGTTATGGTGGAAAAAAATACAAAAAAATTAAGGAACCGACGGAAGCTATGAAAGCTCTTAAGGGACATCATAGTCTTTTTTTTTTCTAAATCGAAGTTGGTTTATGCGAGCATCTGCGTTTGTCTTTCCGAAAATTCGTAGAAATCGGAGTTTTTACTTCGAAATTAGGAGAATTTCCGTAATTGGAGTTTATGTAATATACGCCAACTGCCAGAGACACTGAAGACTCGCTGAGCTCCACACTTCATCGCATTATAATGTTTACTTCGTCAAAAAACAACAACAGGATAACAGTTGCAAGATGGTCGTCAAGCAGTCACGCTCAGTTGCTTGTTTGGTCGTGTTGTTGAAAATGTTGTCGTCTGATTTTACTACAAAGGGTTTGAAGTAAAGTCAGACTCGTACAGGAACTTGAAGGCCAATTCTATTCGGACGTCAAGGGATCGAATCTAATTTTACGATATAAAACACAGTAACGTAATATTGACAACCGATTGACAACAATTTTGCGAAACAAGGAAATGAGAACTTGGCGTGACGACCATCCTGGAACTGTGTTTTGCTTCGTTTTTTACGATTGAAATTGTATTGCGGAGAGGGTTTTTACGAAGTTAAAATTAAAATGTGGTTTTACATGTGGTTTTACAGGCTACCATTAGCATTTCTGCATTAAATCAGGTTTTTCTCATCGTCTCCTCCACCTCACCTTTGCCAATTCGACTCATCGCAATGTCAAGTCTCATGCACAATGTTTGTACTAGGTTTTGTTTCGTTTTAATTGTATTGCGGAGGAGGTTTTCACGAAGTTAACCTTAACATGTGGAGCTAAACGAGTCTTCAGTGTCTCTAGGAGTTAGCGTATATTCCCCACAAAAACTCCAATTTCTCTTCATTTCGAAAAACAAACAAAGAGCGTCCGGGTGTTTCCACCATAAATGAAGGAAAAATGCCAAACATTCGAAAATAACAGTACAGGAGAATAACTACAAATATTGCAACAACAAAAATTTCGAAAAAAAGACACCCCGGCCCCGGCCCCGCGTTTTGGCTACTACCCACATAATTCGTCTGGAACGAACTTGGGTAAACATTTTTTCTACGTCTGTTAAATAGGTGGTTTTCACGTGACGTCATCCCCGCCATGTTGGTGGACGAAGACAAAAGATCTCTCATTAGCTTCTTTTGTTCGTCCACTGCAGCATTGTTATCTTTGTCTCAAGAGATTGGTTGCAAACCACCTATAGGGAAGATATCTGTTTACAAACATTGCTTGTGTTACTCAAATGTGCCAACCACAGGAACAAAAGACCTTTTGTTTCGACAGCTAATGAGGCTCTGATTGGCACATTAATGACAATAGGTGACGATATCTTCCCTATAAGGACGGGCACGGGACGCATTATGCGTCTGGACGAACTTTCCAGTTTAGTGCGTCTTCGAAGACAAACTTAAGTGGATAGTTCGTCCAGACGCATTATGCGTGTTTTGCCCGTCTTTATACTAGACGACTTCAACAGTCGCAGAAAACAATGTTTGCCCAAGCTTATCCCAGACGGCTTATGCGTATTTTATATTTCGTCTCGTCTTCACACCAACCTCTTTCCCAGGGTCTTCTCGGCTTTCAAAATAGTGGCGGGTCGGGAGAAAGACCCTGGAACACAGTGAACTAAAAAGACCACTGATTAGTGCTTTTCTTACATGAACTCTGATCGATTTAAGTGTGGAAAGAATGATGGCGGCTTGAGAGGAGATCAAGAAAATGAACAAAATTCGTGATTAATTATTTGCAAAAATTGTAGCTGTCCCGTAAGATGCAGCCGAAAATTAACAAGCATAACATTTGAAGATAATTCGCCGATTTTTCACGCTGCACGGTGATCTATATCAGGCTTCGATTCCACTTGAGGGCGTTGAAGCTACGCTGGCTTTCCATGTACATTAATTGCGCGCTTTAGAGCGCCGGATCGCTGGATGTAAAATGACATAATGGTGTTTGAAATACCTAACGGTAATTAAGTGATTTTATTTCGTATGTACCTTCAACTTCAACATTTTGGTTGATTTTGGGTCTTCAAACTTGTAATTCCCCAACGCGAGCATAATTTGCTATTCACTTGTTATCGGCTTCTACAACTTGGATGGCGGGAGGAGGGGGAAGTGGGGGGAGGGGGGGGGGGCGGGCTGATGTGGGAGAATACGGGGTCTTTATGGGGACTTTGCAACAAATTTCAGCCCTTGTGGTGGGGGAAATGTGAATGTGTATTGAATGAAAATGTGGGGACTTCGCTTCTGTTCAACTGAGAGGAGACTGGAATTCTTTTTTCGCTCGATCCGTGATGGCGAGAACGAGAAGGTGTGTTTTAAAATCCATTGTTTTTTTGTTTATTATTAAACAGACTATCCGTCAAATATTTGTAGGGCAGCACTAAAATCCGAACTCCAGAATCTGGAATTCGGAATGTGGAAACAAGAAATAAGAATTATCCAAAATTCGCTAGAACTACAACAACTTATCCACTGAATAAATCACTACTAGTCCACTGGATATAAACTCAATTGCTTTTGCTAGTGTTTATCCGGTCGATAGCGTTATCCACTGCCAATCAAGGCCTTATTTCTTGTGCATCTTGATTATCATCGATCTAAGTGGAAATCCCCGTTTCAAAGGAGACATCAAGTAAATTAATGATCATTAATAATAATTAATGATTATTGTACGTGGTCAAGTTTGCGTAAAAGTAATAATATATGAAATTTATTAAATAAACAATGTTGTACTTTACCGTCTTTCTTTCCTTTGTTTGTGTTCTAGCCTACCACAGCCTCCAATATAAGAAATTATAACCGGGCTATGTCACGTTATTTTAGGGTTTTTAGGGGAAATTTTTAGTTAATTCCGAGCCGGTTTAAAACTCGAAAATGGTAATGTGGAATTCCTTTACTGATAATTAAGCGTTAGATCACACACATGATGATTCTGAGCAAAAGAAACCTTATCCAGGCGATTTGCCATAGACTTGATAACCCAAGATAACCCAAATGCAATCCGTTTCAATATGTTGCCCATTTGTGTCCATTCATGCTTCTCAGTCTTTCCTTTTGCTATATTTCTTTTATGTTGTTCAACAGTTTTAAGTGGGGCCTGGTGAATTCCAAAGTAAACTTCTCTTGAAAAACCAATATCGCACTCATTCATTAGTTAGGCAGTTGCTGGTATATTGTTTATTTAAATTTGTAGTCCTTTACGTTGTATCATCATCATCATCATCATCATAATAACAATGACAATAAAGTGCACTTAAGGAGTTTAAAGTCTATGTGCAGTCAAGGAAAAATGGATGGTTTGAACGCAAATAACCATGCTGTTAAGACTCGCAGCGTGACTTCATCAAAGTAGTTGCAAGTTTATACATCGATGAAGTAGCTAGCTTTTATATTTGGCAATACAACTGGAGTTAGTCATAAGCCTGTGCGACGTATTGCACGTAACGGTCTTTGATAGCTTTGTTTGGTAGATGCTAGCAATCTAGCGGTGCTGTACAGCAACCATCGCAGTCATAGAGCACGGATCAGGTAAAGTCAAGGGACTCCTGACATCGAAATCAAGAATCTCCAAACGGGCGACATCGATTGTTAGATTGGAGCTGAGTGGTCACATGGCAGCAAACCTAGAGCAAAACACCAACCACACATTGAAGAGGTGGCCACTGGAAACCGTAACTGTGTGGGTGGACAGCGTGGTGGTCGTTTTGAATCCGGGAAAGTCTTGGAAGGTATTCGTCGCAAGCAGAGTCAGGAAAATAGCTCACATTACTGAAAAAGTAGGAATTCAATGGAAATACTGTCCAACGGAACGAAACCTTGCAGATCTTGGAAGCAGAGGTGCCTCCCTCGACAAGATGGAAAAGTGGTACAGAGGACCTCATGCAGTGGCTGCTAGCAAAGGAAAATTGGCCTGAGCAACCAATGATAAGCCATAGTTCAAAATCGCTAGAGGAAGAGAAGCCAATGAAAGAAATCGTGGCATACGCGAAAGAACAAGAGGAAGACGAATGAGTTGAGAGGTTAGCGCGCAAACCACATTGGAAGGTTCTGAGAACAACAGCATGTGCTCTCCGATTCAAAACAAACTGCCTGTCGAAGTCGCAGAAGGCGAAGAAGACTTCAGGACCGTTTCACACAGCGGAAATTATGATTGCAAAGGATCACTGGGTGAGGAGTGTGCAACGAGGCACTCCAGAAAATATGGAGAGGCCTGGCTGGAAACTAATTAAACAGGAGAAAACAGGTATCCTAAAGTGCGTTGCAAGAATCTCCGGGTATAACCCAACCTACCTTGAAAGTGGGTCGTTTTGCTCGGACGTTTATCCTACATGTCCAAACTCAAGTCAAGCATTTGGGCGTAGCCAACACAATGGCAGCATTGCGAGAAGAGTGGTGGATAAGAATATCACTGTCAGAGAGAAGACTAAGACGTTTTTCGAAACACTTTCCCACGTTAGATAGGGAGGTCACACGCATTAACAATAGAAAAAGGAGGGTTCATTTGTTTAACCCTTTTTACACACGCACAAAATTGGCACCACACTCCAAAATCTTGGCACGGTATCAATATAGGACTGAGAATGCCAAGCACACCTCCAGAGAACAGTGCTCGGCACGGCCGGTGCCTAATATGCCTTCTGATTGTTCTGCTTACACACGAAAAAGTTACCGTGCCGGGCCCGAGCCAAAGTGAGTGCCGTGCCAGATTTTTGTGCTGGTGTAAACCGGGCCTTCTATGTGTGAGATGAGTTTGTGAGCGACTAGTGCATTAATCGACAAAATTTTCCCATTCCTCAACCGGTCAAACAACATAGTTTTCCGTCTTCATCGGAAAATGTCACTTTAATCCGCCGTAAAACTCCCTTTTTTTTTTTGTGATCCTTGGAAAACAAGCAAAGTACAAAAATGAGAAGCCAAAGCCAGAAGCTTATGCGGCGCGTAGATCACAATACAGAAAGAGGTGCCTGTTAATTAATTAACAACTATTCACCGAAGTGGAGGTTGCTA
>NC_090874.1:34246981-34249481 GCF_036669935.1 Montipora foliosa
GTCATTCACCGCACTACTTGAGCACGCCATTTTAGGAGGATTTAGCTCTGATAAGACCGGAATATCATATAACATAGATCTGCTGACAGCCGCTACTAAAATTTTCCAGACTGTTATACGGCCTACCAAACCTCGCTTTCATGTATTAGAACCTAGGTCGTTCCGCGCGTCCGCCATTTTTGAATACGGTGTATAGGCGTCAAGTAATGAGCAGCTATAACAATTCGTGTGGCACGATTTTCCAATGTCTGAAGTTTATCCACAAGGTGGTCAGTCATATCATCCCATCAGTACAATAATGCAATAACCACAATATGGCTCAACAACTGATTGATAGACATTGATTAAATTAGAAGAAGGGATAAAGAGCCTCAAGATATATGTTGTGGTTTAATTTTGAATTTAGCCAAGAAGAACAGTTTGTTCCAGCGCTTGCTGAGAGATACACGGAGTTCTTGGAACAAGTCTTGAGTATGAAATCGAATGTGTTTTGTATCATGACTCACGCTGAAAGTACTAGTTATGCAGAAAAAGTGCTTATGGAGCGGAAGGCCGCTGACCCCTACCTACCTGGGTGTCTTGAAAACAAAAACCCCCAAGACCTCTAGGATCCTAAGATTCAAAAACAAAGAAAGTAACCCAAAACCCTCAATTTGGCTAACCCTAGGCCTAGCTAGGCCTAAAGTTGGGTTTTAGGCCTAGCGTTAGCCAAATAGAGGGTTTTTCGACAGCTGTATATCAAATAGCGAATCACAGGGTAACTGAATCAGTAGACTCCCCAAAGGCCCAAACAAAGGTGGTGTGACATTGAGAGGGCTTGATTTCTGTGAGTGGTAAACAAAATACCATTGAGATGATATAAAGGGAACCTATCAATTGCGTGAAAAGAAAAACTAAAATACAATTTAAGTTTCGGACTAGACAACTGGCGAATATTGGAGGCATAGTGTAAACTGCGAGTAGTTTCTGAGCAGGAGACGTACAAGTAAGCGTCGCTTTGTCAATACCCTGGTCCCAGAGGTTTTTCTTGATCCGCGAAGACGAGTAGCGATATTGATTTGCGTGTTTGTAAAAATATCAACCAATCGGAGCCGGAGGGTCAGATTCTGACCCTGGCGTCTGCATGAAAGTGAGACTCAAGTCCAAGGTAACCAGAGGTTTTGCTCTTCTCGACGCTTGGCGACTGGTCTTCGCCACTTCGTGGCCCTCTCGCGGCACAAAAAAACCTCTGGGACCAGAGTACTTTACCAATCACCTCAGTTGCCACTGAATACGTTCTGCGGGAACGTTGTTTTTAAAGGCAAAACTCGCGCCCCTCGCCTAAAACTGTGAGAGGGGTAGTGAGTAGGAACGAACCCGATTGCGCTGATAGCCTTAGAAATAAAGGCAGAAAAATTCGAATAGGTGAGTGGCAATAAACGCTGAGTGGAAGGAGAAAAAACCGAAAAAAGCGGGGCATGAGGCGGCCCTCGTGCCGTAAAGCCGTGACTGGACATAGAGGAAAACGCTCGATGCAAGGCAAAGGGACAAAGCCTAAATCAGCCGGAGACGGAACTTTAGAAGAAATGCGAGAAGCTACGTCAGGGACTAAATTTGATTTACGCAAAAAAGTGAAAAAAGCGACAAGAAACAAGGCCCACATAGCCGCGTGTAAAGGCATACCTAACTTGAAAACTGGGTAAACCTAAAGCAAAGGTTCAGTTGTAAAAGGATATTTCGCCAAGATATCGTTCGACGCCTCGTAAGACTTAGGGGGTGTTTTACATGAGACCGAGACGAACTCAGACCGGCATGAGTTCGTATCGGCTTCCATACATTTCTTTTTATGCGTTTACATGAGAACGGCCTGACAAGAAAATCAGACCGGTCTGACTTCGTCTCGGTTGCTGGAACGAGACGAGAAACTCTCATACTGGTCTGAGTTCGTGCTGGTCTCATGTAAATCACAACAAATCTCAGACCTGGTCCAGAAATTTCAAGCCTGTCTGCTTTTTAATCAGCCATATATTTATTAGAAAAAACATATCGCTTCATGCAGAATTGAGGCACCAAGCATCTCGTCCCGGTTTCATGCAAACAGCAGCAAAAATTTCATACCGGTTCAAGTGGCCGTTGGCAAAACCAGGACAGGACCGGACCGGACCGGAACGGATCGGATCGGATCGACAAAATTCGGACCGGATCGATAACAAAATTCCCACCAAAAGTAGACGGTCACCAGACAACCTGCTGAAGAGAGGAGAAGTCGAATTCTGTGCCTTTCTCTCTTAGGTATAGTCGTCTCCTCATTTATTGAGTCCATCGCAATGGTTTTTTTTCCAGAGGTGATTACAGATTCCGAAGGGGAATTATGAAAGATTCGATGAGACGAATTATCGTCAATGAGCGAATTGACGCCGTACGCACTGTCTTCTTCAAACATGAAAACTGACAACAATTCTTTACTTTCAAGCCCCAATCCCTGACAATTCCATGTATATTTCCCATATAAACACTAGAG
>NC_090874.1:34251981-34254481 GCF_036669935.1 Montipora foliosa
AAAACTTAACGAGAAACAATATTTTTTGGAAAAAACAATTTCGCGGGAAATTTATCACGTTAACGTGTAGATGAGGTGAATTTAAAGCGATAATAGACCCAAACGAAAGCTTTTGTCCGTCAACTTCTCATTCAGTGTGAGGACAGACGGGAAAAGACAATGCAAAGGCAAAGCCTTTATCAGACTGTTTATTCCCCACGGACTCCAAAATGGCCGCCGATTGATAAAGATGAAATGGTGTCCCAATAAGGCGCGATCGAACCAAAGACTCCCTGGTTTTGCATTGGGCAACTTCATGCACAATTGCCGCGCGCGTTAGCTCGCGCACATTGATAAAATGGGGCGGATTTTCATTTTAATCCGTAAAGGAATGGCTATTTTCTTAACGAGTACGGTGACACCATTTTTTCAGTTTCATATTTTTGCCGATAGCGGTGTCTTCGTAAAGTAGTAAAGAATCAGCAAAAATATATGGCCAGTTTTTTGGCAATTTCATAGGATTGTACAGAAAGACCCATTACAAGTCGAACAGCCCACATTCAAGTGAAATCTATATTGGAGTGTTAATTACTCACAAAGGCATTCAAATACATTTTACACTGAGGTACATACGTGAATTAGTATATGTAATAGGACTACATGCTGTCCAATTTGGAAATAATTGGATGAGAAAAACTCTGAGGACAGCCAAAATTGGACTTGGCCGTAGGCCGAATCCAATTTGGCAGTCTGAGGATTTTTTTTAATCCAATTATTTCCAACTTGGATTGAAGCATGTAGTCCTGTAATCTATTAATTATATAGCTAGTGATCAGTTGTAATTGGGCATTGCTCAGTCAAGCTATTATCCATAAAGAAAGGCAAACTAAAATAGACCGAATGCATAAATGGCGGCTAAAAAAATATTCTTTTGTTTATGTGCTAATTAGACTCATTAGCCTCGTTTGCATGTACAAAATACAAAACAAATGTTGCTTGAGAGCGAGGCTAGTGAGTCTAATTAGCTCATAAACAAAAGAATATTTTTTGGGTCGCCATTTATGCATTCGGTCTATGTTGTGAATTGTTTTTATTTCCAAAATATTACCTGAAGTCCTCAGGAATTTTTCGTCTGCTGAGCTTAAAGCACGAGAGGCATTTTTTCGCTTCCGTAACCCTGTGATCGCTTCAAGTTGTTCCCTTGAATTTGCAGATTCATGATCTTGCAAAATATTGTAGTTTCTGCCAGTTTTTTAATTAAGGTCCAATGGGTAGTAGCCATAACTGCGCGGGGCCGGGTCGGGGCCGGGTCGGGGCCGGGTCGGGGCCGGGTCGGGGTCGGGGTGTCTTTTCTTTCCAAATTTCTTTGTTTAAAAAAATTGTTGTCGTTATTCTCCTGTACTGTTCTTTTCGAATGTTCGGCATCTTTCCTTCATTTATGTTGGAAATAAGTCAAAAAAAGAAGAATATACGGAAGCTACGAAAGGGACATTTTTGTTTGTTTTTCGAAATTAAGGGAATTTCCGACTGAAATTGGAGTTTTTGCGGGGAATATATGCTAACTCCTAGAGACATTGAAGACTCGCTGAGCTCCACATTTCAATGTTTACTTTGCGAAAACCTTCTCCGCAATACAGTTAAAACGAAACAAAACCTAGTATAAACATTGTGCATGAGACTTGACATTGCGATGAGTCGAATCGGCAAAGGCGAGGTGGAGGAGACGATGAGAAAAACCATCGAATGCAGAAATGCTATTGGTCGGCCTGCTCGCAGGCTGGAGAGGGAGGTCGCGAAAACAGAAACAAAAAAAGGAAGAGAAATGAAATAAACTTTTTTTTTTCAGTCCTTGAAAATCTCCTTATTTGGATGTAACATAGTTCAATGCTCTTACCATTTGTGAGAATCCTTCCGTTTCCAGGTCCTTTCTCACAAGATCGAGTAAAATATGCGAGTTGGAATGATGTGTAGTAAATGGTAAGCGCCATTCTCATCCAGTTGGTCATTAAATTCGGAAAATCGCGTACCTTTATGTAACGATTATTCCATCCGGATTATTTGGCTAAATGTAAGCACCCCCTATCTCTGGTGGCTGGAATGAGTGCTATTTCTACTGACACCTATGACATCGCCTTCCCCATGATAAACGACGTGTCGTATGGAGCCTTTCAGGCTGAATTTCTATTCGCACAAGACCTTATGAGAGAGAAATCATTCAATAAAAGTTAGTTTTTACTTCAACATGTACGTCATGCGTACCTATTTTCCTCATTGTTGTGGGTTAGTTTATCTGATGACGCATTTTCATTCCAAGCACGTCGCATAAATTGTAGAGCTGCTCAAAGCACGGATCACAAAAAACAAGGTGCCATAACCGTTCAGTTAGTCCACAATGCGGCTGTCTACAGTTACTCTTTTTCTTTCCTTCCCAATTTTGCTGATGGCGCTATCCATCGTTGCCAGACGCAGAGGTGGCGGTCGCTCGGGTGGGTCACGCTTCAGATCTAGTTCACGTCGCTCT
>NC_090874.1:34266981-34276981 GCF_036669935.1 Montipora foliosa
CGTCGCATAAATTGCAGAGCTGCTCATAGAACGGGTCACAAAAAACAAGGTGCCATAACTGTTTCTACTTAAACCTATAACATCGCCTTCTCCATGATAAAACGACGTGTCGTAGCGGGCCTTGCAGGTTGAGTTTCTTTTCGCACAAGACCTTACGAGAGAGAAATCATTCAATAATTGTTAGTTTTTTTCGTCAACATGTACGCCATGCGTACCTATTTTCCTCATTGTTGTGCGTTTGTTTATCTCATGACGCATTTTCATTCCAAGCACGTCGCATAAATTGCAGAGCTTCTCAAAGCACGGATGACAAAAAACAAGGTTCCATAACCGTTCAGTTCGTCCACAATGCGGCTGTCTACAGTTACTCTTTTTCTTTCCTTCGCAATTTTGCTGATGGCGCTTTCCATCGTTGCCAGAGGCAGAGGTGGCGGTCGCTCGGGTGGGTCACGCTTCAGATCTAGTTCACGTCGCTCTTCCTCCGGTTCCAAAAGTTCCAAACCCACAATCACAAAGTATACACCGATCAAAGCCACTACTGTTCGTTCTCCTGTAATCCGCAGCCAAACCAAAGTTGGTTCCAAAAGAGACACGTTCAAAAAGGCTGTGACTGGCTACTTGCTGTACCACTATACTTTGAGTAATGCTCGCGTGTATAGAAGCGGCTATCCAATGTACCGCTGCTACGTTACCGTCCCGGAGAAACGAGCCGTCAGGATCATCTCCGAAGAACAGAGGTTATTAGATTCTAGGGGAAGGCCATGTGTCGGACCATTTTTTTCGCAGACGTTCTCGCTTGAAGACGATATCGATCAACATCTCATTTCGATGACTACAAACGTCACTTATAAAAAGACCGGAGAGACGAAGACTTATCACAATGACACGGTTTCTCTCAAAGACATTTTGGAACAAGATTTTGAAGTGAAGACTCTTTCTCGATACAACATCACAATTGTGCCACGAACGTCGTGTAGTCAAGTTGAGGAGACGATCGAAGGCACCATGATTACTTTGTACGAAACAAACCCCAACAAGGCAAGCTCTCGTTACACGAATGTCGCCCCTACCGTCTTGCTTGCAACGGTGATTGCACTGTGGATGAGCCCCGTGTTTGAGCTGTTCCAGATCAAGTTTGCCTTAGATGTATCTGAGTGATACAAGGATATTTGTAACTGATTTGTTATCCCAGGTTTTTTCTTACTTACTATGCATTTATCGAAACTGATGCAACGGGAATTAATATAAGTAAAAATTTTGTAATGAATTATATCTATAGAGAAATTATGAAAATTTGCAATAAAACATATTTCGCAGTTGATTAATCGCTAAGTCATTGATTCCGTCATATATGAAGATGTACATTTCGCATTTAATTAATTGCGAAGTCACTGATTCGTTTATGTATGTAGACGAACATTTCGCAGTTAACTAACTGCAAAGTCCTTCGCTTCTGTAATATGTATAGAGAGACATTTTTGCTAAATTTCATTTGTCTCCATAGAGTGACATAAATGCAAACTTTGCAATTGTAAAATCTCTCATTTTCCCGTGTGCCTTCATAAACATAAACGCATTTATAGCGGAAAATTAAGTCAAATCAGTGCCTAGAACATGAAATTCCTCCGAAGAATTAATAATTTGAACTCGGTACGTCTATAGATTCAAAAACATGGAATCACATAAAATTGCGTTACGACGTCATTGACGGGTCACAACGACGTTTTCATCAAACCTTCGTGTGTGTTACGGCCAGTTTTCGAGGAAGCCCCACAAACCACATACCATTGGAAAGCTTATGAAATGTTGAATTCGAGGGGAAAATGTTTCCTTTGGCACTCTTTTCAACAGAAGCTGGTAAATGCCAAATTGACAGACTGACATTTCAGTTGAATACATATATCACCTTGACATACAAAATGCAAAATTAGCCAAAGACTCACCAAAAAGTACCTGACTCTAAAGAAGCGTTCAAGCATTTTTTTGAATCCTTTTATTTAACCGGCTAGTTTCAGTATCGATCAATTCCCGAAACGTAATGCGGCAGAAGATTTATTCAAAACTAAAGAATTTGCCGACATACTTGCTCCTTCGTGATCAGAGCATGTTCTGGCCAAATTCCACGGAAATCCGTCGATTGCAAACCCCTCTTGATTCTTTTATCAAGTTAGAAAAGAGAAAAGTATTTTTTAGAAAACGAATCCAACGATTTTGTGTGCATGGCCCGTCTCCTCAGTGAGAGAGTTCAGTTTCAGTTCAGTTTTCAGTTCAGTTTTTATTATGTATTTTGCATAAAATATCACAAAATTATGCAATGCTCGCAGTTAGCAATAGCTAGTCGAGGCGAGCATTGCTTACAATAAATATTCCAGATAAAATGGTTACAAATACATAACTACACATTCACATAAAAATAAATAAATAAAATAAAATAAATTAGTTTTAGAATACAGCCAGTGCAGTGGAGAACAGCTTAAAACTTGTACAGTATAACATAAAGAAACATGAAAAAAGTAGTTTAACTTGAATAAATAAATTTTTAACTACATGACATACTAAACTAAGGAGTCAATATTTGCCAATATTATCGAAACATCAATGTAATCATCATATTTTAGCAGTCTTTGTAAGAGGATATCATCAACATTATTTTTGAAGTTAGATTTTGACATTTGGCGGACTTCACAACTGATATGCTATTCCAAATTTTAACGCCAATTCTTGAGAAAGATCTTTTTTGAATATCTATTCTCGAACGTTTAAGAAAATAATCTCCTCTTTGCGATGATCTTGTCTCGTAAGGATGAATATCAGCTTGATGGGTGAATAGGTTAAATATATTAGGAGGTGTCCAGTTGTTTGATACATCAAGCATCATCACAGCCACAGATTTAAAATAGAGCATATCTAAAGGAAGAAGACGAGAAGAAATGAAGAAAGGTATTGCATGAGATTTGTAATCAGCAAAATACATTAGACGAAGAGCTCGTTTTTGAAGGGTCAAAAGTTTAGTTCTATGAACTTTTGCAGTATTACACCACGCTACTATACCATACATTAAGTATGGTTGAATGAGTGACCTGTAATATGGTGTAAAGTACTCAGCGGTACAAAATGCCTTATCCTAGAGATAATACCAATTGATTTACTTATTTTTGATGCAACATGAGCAATGTGGTAACTCCATGAAAGATTTTCATCGATGAGCACGCCTAAGTATCATGAACTTTGTTACGTTCCAAAGAGATATAGCTATTAGTGTGATGGTCAAACACCTTTAAGTTTACTTGATAGTTCAAGATCTTTTGTCTTGGTCGAAATATAACAAAGTTAGATTTTTTTATATTCAATGATAACTTATTAGCAACTAACTCAGTCATAGATCTTGCTTAGTTCTGTATTAACTTTAATATCTAGCTCCCTAAGGTTTTTATCAGCATACAAGAGGTTAGTATCGTCTGCAAATAAATAAAATTTAAGCTGATCAGAACTGTTAGATATATCATTTATGTAGACGAGGAAAAGCAACGGTCCTAGCACCGATCCCTGTGGGACTCCTGATAATATTACTTCCTTTTTTGATATGTTTTTGGCACCAATTTGAGTTGTTTGTTGCCGACCAAGCAGGTAAGAGGCAAACCAATTATTTGTTACCCCGCGTACACCATAGTGGTCCAATTTTTGCAATAATATTAAATGATCTACCGTGTCAAAAGCTTTCTTTAAATCAATAAATATGCCGCATGAATACATCTTATTGTCCATGTTATTTTCAATTTGATTAATTATATCTAGGATAGCATGTTTAGTGGAACGCTTTTCACGGAAACCATATTGTGAATCATTGAATATATTCTTTTTGTCGAGGAATGATTTAAGGCGATAATACATACTTTTTTCAAAGATACGGTTGAATACAGAGAGAAGTGATGTAGGCCTATAATTTGAAGGATCAGATGGATCATCGTTTTTGTAAATCGGAATTACTTTAGCAAGCTTCAACTTAGATGGATAAATTCCGTATTCGAGTGATTTATTCAGAAGTACAGACAAAGGTTGGCTAATAATGTGTTTAGCTGATCTTAAAATATGAGTGGGAAAGGAATACAGTCCATGTGCTTTATTTTGAGGAATAGTCACTATTTCCAGTTCAATTTGAGAAGAAGAGACGAGGTTGAAAAAGAAAGAACCAGGGGAATTTACCTGAGGGAGATATTCAGAAAGTTGTTTAATTGGATAGGGCATTTTAGACGCCAAGTTGTGTCCAACTGAGGAGAAAAAATTCATTATTCATCATATCAGGAAACTCGGAGGTATTATAAGATACTTGCTTGGTTTGTGGACATTTTAAAGAGGTTATAACTTTGTGAGCTTTATTCTTACGACCTAAAAGACTATTGATGCCCTCCCATACTATTTTAGTATTTTTCAAATTGTCTTCAAAATATTTGTGAAAATACATTTTTTTGCTTATTCGTGTGAGCATCAAAACTTTATTACGATAGGTCTTGTAGGCATCAGTGTCACCCGAAATAAAAAGTTGATTTTTTATTTTAATTGATTTTCTAATTGCCTTAGTTATCCAAGGTTTTGATAATCGCTTAATCATGCGCTTTAATACTGGCTTTAACGGTGCGTGCTTGTTGAGAAGATCATTTAATTTATTCTAAATTCAGAGAAAGATTTATTCACATCAGTGTTTTTTGAGACTGCTTGGATCAAGTCAAGTTGGGAAAGGTCGTGTAGAAATTCTGTTTCAGAATAGCTTGAATAATCCCGTGCTAAATTTTTATGACAATCATGCTTGAAAATAGTTTTATCCGAGTGAAGAAAACAAAATTGTGAAAAGTGATCGGTTAGATCGGAAATTATGTTGCCACTGGTTATATAATCTTCAAGATTACTTATAAAGATATTGTCAATAAGTGAATAAGAATTATTATACACTCTTGTTGGTTTATCGATTTTTGGCATTAAGTTAAAGCTTTGCAGGGAGAGAATAAAGTTTTGAGCATATTTACAGGAATGAAAACGGAGAAGGTTTAAATTAGTATCACCCATGAAGATAATTTTCTTCCCAGAGGCGCTAAGTTTTTCAATTTTTTCATCAAAATGTTCTTGAAAATGTTCTGGTGAATTGTGCTGTCTATAGACCACACCACAAATCATATTTGCTTTTTTTGGCAAGTGCAACTCAACCCAGAGAGCCTGATAAGCTTCATTAGAGGTTTTTTCAATAACTGTATATTTGAATCTTAGGTCTTCTGTCATTGTTATGTAACGCAATCTGCCACTGTCATGTTCTGTGACCTCTGTTACTCATGTGTAGTGTACTGATCTGTCCAGGTCTCTGCCAATCAGTGGTTGGTTCGTTAGAAAAAGAAATAAAAGCTGCCTGTCGAATTTGTAACACGCGTTCACGCCAAGTCGCCCGGTCGTTTTCACTTGCGAATTGCTGCAATGGCGAGCGTCAGAGTACCCGTTTCTTTTTATTTGACGCGGGAATTGGGCAATGTATATAGCCTGAAGACAACCCCCTCCACAAAGAAAAGTTTAATGAGCTTATTGAAAGAGAGAGGCACAAAGAAATTCGTAAGTTCAAGAAAAAATTTTAAAAACTTTACTACCATTTACGAAATCACGTGAAGTAAAGGTCTGGGAGCAAACCCAGAAAATCATTCGCTAGAATTAACGAAGTGGTGGGCGGTGGAGTTGAAGTATTTTCTATTCTCACACAAGACAAGAGTAAGGGAAACGATGATTAATTAAAGAATGGACTGAATACGTGAAATTAAAAATGTTTCTTCGAACGGCGAACAAAATATACTCTTAACTTGACTGCACACTTGGTCGATCGAATTTCCCAGTAGTCTGAGACGCGTACATAACTTGAAATTAATCTCACTGAGAAAACTAAGCGCGAAAAAAAAAAGATTAAGTATAATGGGCAGTGTACGTGAGAAAAACTATGTGTAAGCTTAAAATTCTCAGAAGCAAATCCAGCTAGAATGTACAAAGTTGATAAAAGCGCGAATATTTTGGGGACTTGACTTAGACTCGTACCCAGTGCATTTTGGTATACTCGAAAGCCTGGTTACCTCTTTATGCCAAGCTTTCAAGCTTCTTGCATTATGACTCGGTCCTGTTCCTTCTCGGTTTCAACTCACCCGAACACCATTGAGGATTCCGTTTTGCCTCATAAATTCACAATAACTAATTTCATGATAATCGAGTCTAACAGGAAAAAATATATGCCTGTAAACATTCAAATTAGAAATATCGACGGAACGAGCGCGCCATCAGATTAAGTATCTAGGGGAAATGATTGATGACTGCGTCTCGTGGAAGTATCATATTTCGTATATCTGCACGAATCTCCAGGAATATCGGCATTATATATCAAAGCTAAGACATTACCTATCTGTAAAGCAACTTAAGCACATTTACTTTAACCTCATTTATCCTTACATATCATACTCAATATTGGCGTGGGGCAGCACCTACATCTCCTCCTTGTAGGAAGTCTAAGCAAAATCATGTAGCTCGGTTAATATTCTTTGCAAACACACTTGGTAAAGATACTTAAAGTGCTCTCCCACTGCTGAAAGTGCTAGCCATACTCACCGTACATAAAATTTAGAATTGCTTTGCATTGCTGGATAACGACGATTATAGATAAAATCATTTAATCGAATTGCTTCGTCTCACAAGTTGCGGTACTTTTAATGTTAAGTTCGTTTGAATAGGTCAGTGTTTTCATGCTACATTAAGAGACATTAAAAAATGTTATTGCTTTCCCTTTTCCAAGCAACATTGCTAATTGACTCTTTTAAGAAACTAGCTCCTAAGGCTCTGTTTACTCTTTGGTAGTTGTGATCAGGACGTGTCTTCTCCTAAGGTCATGAATCTGGTTTGAAACAGGTGTTCGAGGAAGGTGCTTGGTACGCTAGGCCGACTATGTTTTTCGTTAAGGGTGTTTTGATTGTTTTTGGTACCACTGACAGTTTTTATTTCTCCTCTTGCCTTTTTGACTTACTCCCGCGGTTCCAGATCGGATTCATGACAACAGCGGCCTATTTTAAGTTTTCAATAAGTGTTTTTTTGTCTGTATTCTAATATTTGTAAGTAATTAAAAATAGGTAGCACCTGTAATCGTTGTTCTGTTCTTCCTGGACCACGTATGCCAGGTAAATTGATGGAATGGGCGGCGCTTATGCTCGTCCTTTCCTTCTTTTGTCTATTGTTTAACTTCGGTAATGTAACAATCACAAATCGTCATTTTCTCTGTAAATTTACTGTGTAACTTGATTTTAGATATTGTAACCTGTTCCTTGTAATTTTTGTAACTCATCGTACTCCGATCGTGCTAATCTCATGTTGACAAACCTGTAAAATACTGTCTAAACAACGATTCCCTTTGTTGTAAAAAAAGATGTTAATGAGCTGACGCGCAGGCGTAATGCGTATGGCAGGCGTCATTTTGACGTGTGATTGGCACTTTATTGATCAGTCGGACTAAGAACATATAAAAGGAGCTGTATACCTTAGGAGAGCAAGAACTAGTTGAACGAGAGCTGTAAGGTCGACCCGAGTACGGCAAATAAAGATGTGAAACAGCAGGATTGTTGAGAAGTCTTTTTTCCCCCAAAATATTTCCTCGGCCACTTATCTTCATTAAAACACCATTGATTTGTGAGGTCTAAAGCGCGGTTACTGTTGAGTGGAGCGATTTCAAACCAGATTGACATGGGTCAATCATGTTACGTTATTCAGATTGAAAGTCTGTTCCCGAGACGTCCGCAGCTATTAAGCATGACGTCAAGCGAACTTATCTGGTATTGTTTAATGACGACTGTAAGATATTCAGCATGGCTTTTGGAGTCATATTCGTCATCCAATAAGTCATTAGATTCACAAGAAATTGTAGAACCTACCTTTGAGTCAAGATAAACCAATTTCCTTGCTTCTGAAACTCGTTTTCGACAACAAACCGTTTTTTCACGCGGAATTCCACTGCGCAACGGTGGCTCAGTTGGTTGAGCACCGGGCTGCCATGCGGGAGGTCGTGAGTTCGACTCCGGCCGGACCAACACTCAGGGTCTTTAAATAACTGAGGAGAAAGTGCTGCCTTTGCAATTACATCCGCAAATGGTTAGACTTTCAAGTCTTCCCGGCTAAGGACGATAAGGCGGAGGTCCCGTCTCACAAATAACTTTCATGTTCATTAGTTCCCTGTGGGACGTTAAAGAACTCACACACTATATTCCAGAAGAGTAGGGGATGAAGTTCCCGGTGTTGTGGCTGTCCTCTGTGTGTATATAGGTGGGTGGGTATAGCAGGTCCACATCAGCTGAATTGCTGCCAAAACTTCAACCTGCTCAAACAAATAAATAACAAACAAACGAAAGCCACTCGCAACGCAATTCTTTTGACTATGCGGATGTCTCGGGAAACAGACTTCCGTCTTCTTGACATCCAAAAATCAATATATCCCAAGGGTTAGACTGGGTGATTTTCTCTCTATCTCCTTAATTTGTCTTGTCGTCGGTTAACCATAAATGTACATACCTCCTATTCTATGTCATTCAAAAAACTCCCTTCGATTCCTGTACCGTCTTAATTTCTTTTTCTTATTGCATTGTCTAGACAGGCCCAATTTACATGCCCCGTTCATACAAAATTGGGCTGTTTCCCTGCTCTGACAACCGTCGATAAAAACTAAAAAAGTACGATTTATGACAAGCAAATGTATTTTGCCCTCAAGAGTGGGCAGGCATTTTCAAACTTGTAAGCGACCAGTTAGTGTCTTCTTCATATGTTCGCGTATCGGAGCAAGAGCAAGAACTTTCGAAATTCGACGCAGCTGACTTATGGTAGTGTCCGCCGCTGAAGCCACGGTTAGCGTGATTCCTTTCATTTGACATTGCTTTTGTAGTCTTTTTCTGTCTTATGTATTTGCTATTCTTCTATTAAGTCGTCTTGAATACCGATATGGATATGGATATATGGATATTTTAACACGATATGGGCCCGAGAGGATACGAATTTTATGTTCGAGTGCTGATAGGATCTCTCACGAATGAGCGCAACGAACGAGTGCGAGATAATTTCAGCACTAGAAGATAGAATTCGTATCCCCAAGCGGCCATTTAATGTTTTAACGTTTTGTTTCTTATATAAATACTGCTGAAATGTCCAGATTAAAAAAAACTTGTCATTTTCGAAATGGCGAAAGGACGGTGATCAAACAACGAAAACTTGACGGATGCAGCATACATTTACATAAAAGGCATGGATCTACATCGGAGATGAGTCAGACACCACAAATTGCTTTTTGTCTCCTGAGTTGTGATGTGTTTGCGGGCGGATCAAATGAACTCTTCCTTTTTAAAGTTTAGCGTTGCGATAAAAACGAAGGACAATAGGCTTGACAACACTGAGAAAAGTTAGCTTTTAAGGGCCCGGAATGACTCATCGAATGCTTCGATTAAAAAGAATCAACATTGACCTTCATCGCTAATAGCTGTTTTTTAGTAATATTTGTTTAAGCAAAGCTAAAACATCATCGTTCACTATATTGTCAGGTGGTTCAGTTGGACATGATTGTCTCGAATAATGATCCCAGCGATCGAATAACGATTACTTAGTAATAATAAAAACCTCGAGATGGTTACTAAGCAACGCCCGTGTATCACGCAATGAATTGCGCCACGCAGGGCTCGCATTTGATTGGCTATCAATGGAACAATTTCACCTTTATTGAACTATTTCAACTTTCTGCTCTATTTCACTTTTCTGCACTCTGGTTGGGATTAATTGACGTGCTCTCAGCCAAACAACTACCCTGATTCTCAGACGGTTCCTCCAGCGGCGTGTCACGCACTCTTCTCCCTTTCAAAGGAAAGGGAGAAGAGTGCGTGACATGAGCGAACTGGACCGTCTGAGAATCAGGCTACCAAACAACGCGCTGAATTTTTTTGGTGTATATTACTAGTTTGGT
>NC_090874.1:34289481-34296981 GCF_036669935.1 Montipora foliosa
AGTTCTGGGAAAACTTGCAGTGTTTTGAACACGTACCGGCGATCGTGCTCGTGCTGCTGACGCAAGAAATTATGCGCAGTTAGGGTGGAGTTACTTTTAACGGCTAGTGTCGAGTAATAACGGTTGGTAACGTGAATCAGTGTATACTAAAACAGTGGATAGCGTTGAACGCGCATTCTGATTGGCTACTCAAACTACGAATATCCTCCGAGCAACTCGCGATTTTCACGCTCCCTCGAAAATATTGCAATCGTTGCTGGAATAAATGAGTTAAGTCATCTTTTTGTGCCATTTCAGTATATACTAGCCACCTTCACGTATGTAATAATAGTTGTTAAATATCAGCAAGTGATGTATGGTAACGGCTAGTGACGAGCCGTGACGGCTACTAACGTGGAATAACGGCTACTGATGTATAGTGATGGTTATTGTTGTGCAGTAACGGCTGATAACCTGTAATAATGGTTGGTGATGTGATGTAACGTCTAGTGATGTGAGGTTAACGACAATCAAGTCATTTCTTGCTTAAAATACCTTTATTCCGTAGTTTCAATTCGATTCGAGGCAGGTCCGTTCGCTTCAAAAGAAACAAGTTTCCCCTCTCCCACTTTTATCCTCTAAATTTGAATTTTAAAATATACGTGCAAACATACATATGGGATATTCACATACACTGAGGTGTAAGCACGATCTAACATAGAAGCGCAACACTCACGTTTGCTGGGGCATGAGCACGACCTAACATAGCCCCCACCTTGAGACACTTCAGAAGTTTCAAAATAGAAACATTAATTACGCCGTTCATTTCAAGCTCATCCTTGATCTTCATCGCTTAACAGCAAAACTAACTTAACAATTGGCCGTTTCAATAAGCCAGTAACGATGCGGATTGTAACTACCCTGCAGTTCCCATCGGTACCAACGTGCAACTGTGTTACGCGGCCCATAAGCCATCTTGCTGGGGGAGTATTCTCGCCCTTCAAAATAACCAGATCGCCAAACTTCAGGTTGCGTTTCTTTGTCAATCATTCGGGTCTTTATAATAATAATAATAATAATAATAATAATAATAATAATAATAATAATAATAATGGTTTATTAAATACACATGTTGGCACCTAAAAGATGAAATATAATGTGGTATATAAATAATTGAAAAATATAAAAATATCATGCTTTTTGACAGGGACTGGGATTACATTGTATATTTTAAAAACTATATTACAATTCATAATTAAAAATTTCTTAAATTAACTAAAACGTTTAGGCCGTAGCCGGAAAAAAATTCTTACCGAACCGGTTTGTCCTAAATTTAAAGCGGCTAGAAATATTGCTGTTCCTTAAATGATGCGAGTGGCACCGAGCACTCGTAGTGGGGAGGAGACGGTGCAGCTGGCAGTCCGAGTTGGCGCTGATGTTTTGCCAAACCCTCTGGCGGAGATGGTCATGCCTAGTTTCAAGACTTGTCACGTTAGCCTGTGCGAGGGCCTGTTGATATTTTATGCCGGGGAATAGGATACGCATAGTCCTCTCCTGTATTCTTTCAATCTGGTCTACAAGATAACGCGGGAGATTTACGGCTTCGCGTCGACCACTAAGAAAGCTGCAAATCCATCTTATCAGAGAACCACGTACTCCAAGATGGATGAGCTTAAAGACCAAAGTGGTATGGTCAATGTGATCAACGCCTTGCTGAAATCTAGGAAGCACACTCTCAGGAACTTACCAGGGTGGTCAATGAAAGAGAGCCAGTTGTGTACCATGTCCAAAAGACAATAGGTTATAGAGGTTCCCTTGAGACTGCCAAATTGCTGGGGGTCGATGAGATGTCTCACATCTTCTAACAGCCACTCAACAACGAAATCCTCTAGCACTTTAGAAAGCACCGGCGTCAGGCCGATAGGTCTTAAATCCCCGTCCCCAGTTATGGGCATGGCATTGGGGACAGTAGTGATGTTAGCGTCCTCCCATTGTATCGGGAATATACCTGATGACAGTGAGCGGTTAAAAATGCTAGTAACCGGCTAAGCCAGTTTACTGCAAACTCCTTTAGGAGACGGTTTGGGACTCCATCGGGACCCGGTTCTTTAAAGTACCCAGACCGATCAGCTGTAGTAGATATGGTGGGTGGTTGTTCAAGCGATGGTAAAAAGGCTGGGGGCTTTGAGGTGTCAAAAGATTGAAGGTCCGAAGTTACTGATATGAAAAAGTTGTTTAGACGAGTGGCGAAGGTCTTACCAGATATAATGTTGCCGTTCACGTCTGGATATCACAATTCAGCAGCGGTAGTGGGCTTCCGTTCACAAAGCCCCACCAGTAGTACTCTTTAGCTTTTTCCACCTTGGGCGTATAAGACTCCTTTATTCGTTTGCAGATGACTTACCGAACTTTGTGTCTAAGGCGTCACCATTTCTCGGTAGGCCCAGAATGGTAAGCACGTTGTCGTTCGAGTATGAGAGATTTAATCTCAACAGACATCCAGGGTTTGTCGGTAGGGTGAAGCCTCACACTTTTTGTCAGGAAGTAGATGTTGATAGCATTGGAGAGGTCATCAGTAAACGATGAAGTTAGATGATCGACTGATGAAGAGTCACATGGGTGCGCATGCTCGAACCAACTATGTGCAATAACCGACCTCACGAACGCATTAAGTGCCGATCGAGAAAACGACGCATCTGCACAATTATTTTCTTAAGGGCTATACTACCGACTCTGTAATCGGGATTAGGTTCCCAATATACTAAGTTATGGTCGGACGACCCTAAGTGCGCGCTGACCCTAGGCTTATTGTAATAAGACGCTAGATTTGAAATCACTAAATCAAGGATGCTCTAACCCCTCGTGGGTTCACGAACAAGTTGTGTGATTTGCTAGAATGTTCCTAATGTCCAGCGTGTTAAAGTCCCCGAGTAATGCCACACCGTAATCCGGATGAGTAGACCTAACAGAGTCTAAGCACTCAATTATGTAACTAGCCGGGTCCCGTTGTGCATCAGAAGACGCTTTCGGGAAGTACATAGCTCTGCAGATGATGCCCGTAAGAGGGCGAGGCAAGCGCGGAGGGCGGAGCCACAGCCACATGACGTTATGGTCTGATGATTCAAGATCAGACCTCCTCTTGAAAAGGATGCTAGACGAGACGTAAGTGCAAACACGTCCCCCGCGAGTTGAACGGTCTTTCCGTTGTATAACATAGCCCGGGATGCTTAGAACGCTGACATCAATTCGATCGTGGATCCATGACTCAGTAATGACTGCAATATCCGCAGGAACTGTTAGTGACTGGGCAGTCAGTTCTTCAAACTTATTGTCCAAGGAGCGTGCATTAGCCAAATAGAAACTAATTTAGGTCGTTTCCCTGTTTAGTGCGCCGATGGGATCGCGGAATTAATTTCAAATTGGCTCTAGCGGGTCTTACATCAGCGCATCCACATCTAGCTAACAAATTCGTTATTCTAACGCTGTTGTGTGATGTATGAACCACAATGCTTTGTTCACCAGCAGAGCGAATGGTCTCAGGGGATCGGCCAATAGACTGGTTAGGATTTGCATAACCAGTCATGGACAACACATCAGTGCAATTTGTCATGTTCTCGTAAATTGTCCTTCGATAGATATTTCCAGGACGGTGTCCACGGGGTTTTGTTACATGAATTGAAATGCTCGATGTTCGAGTAGTAGCTTGTTGTAGCTGAAGACCATCTCTTCCAGAAATGCTGATGACGCTGTTGTAAATGTTGCCATCTTGACAACGGTGTGAGCGGTCTAGAATTGAGGTATGCCTCGCTCTGACAAAGAACTGTGGGCATTTCTTCATAGGTCAAGTGTACGTTGCCAAAAACTCTATGCAGATAGTACTTGATCCTTTTCACAGACGCTTCCCACAATCCACCAAAGTGGCTTCCTTTCTGGGGCATGAAATGTCGTTCGATGTTCAAGTCTTGCTGAGCATAAGATCTCATTTGCTCGTTGCGCTTCCCAGAACGTAACTCATAACTGCTGTAGCTCTTTGTTAGCTCCGGCTCCTACAAAGTTCGTGCCGTTGTCACTGTACACAGCTTGAGAATTTCCTCGTCTGGACACAAATCTCCTAAAGGTTGCTAGAACGGTATCAGTAGATAAGGCGGTGACCAATAGACCTTATTCACGGTAGCCGTCATGTTGGACTTGCCTTTATCATGCAAATTTGCTACACACTTCTGAGGGGGCAAACAACACAAGTTCGAGAGGTTATAATGAACATCTTAGCCATACAGATGATTTGTTTCACGTTCATGGAATGTTTATCACCTAAGTAGTAAAATAGAATGCTTACACAAGTTACTTCGATGTTTTTTTAGTGAAAAATGAGCAGATAACGAAGTCAGAATGAAGATATAAAATTATTATGAAAGGTACTTAATTCTGAATTCTAAAATGTACTTTTAGGAATGTTAATTCAATATTTCGGCGAGCCGATTTTCCGCAATTTGCCTTTATTCCAATGTTTGCCCCCCAGCATAACACATGGCTAATTAGCATGACAATTTGAAAACCAACATGGCGGCTGTAGTGAATAAGGGCTATTCAATGTGAGGAGCTTTCACCGAAAGACATATGAACAAAGCTATCCAAGCCTTCTTGGTTCTGGTTCCTCTTCCAAATTCTGACTTGAGCAATACAGATGCAGCGTAGTCTATACCCGTAAACGAAAAGGCTCTGCTGGGAGCTACTCTGTCGTGAGGTAATGGTGCCATCAATTGACCCTCGGTTTTCTCGTCGGCAACTTACACAATTTTAAACGTATCTTCTTCTTATGCATGACCTGAGGGGCCCCTATTATCCAGTAGCGCCGTTGGATGGTTGCCGTAAGCATTTGTGTACCAGCATGCAAGTTTCTCTTGTGCTCATAGTCTATTAAAAGGTCTGTCAACACGTGCTTCTTCGGTACCGAAATGGGATGCTCACTGGGATATGGCAAAATTGCTAGATTCGGGCGTCCTCCAATGCGCAGAATTTGATCTTCATTAAGAAATGGATTCAGGCTGAGAATCTTGCTCTTGGAGGAAAGCTCTTTTCCTTTCTTTAGAAAATCAATTTATTTTGCTAATGCTTGACGCTGAGCTTGTTTTATTAGCAAAGGCAGCGCATAGTCTACCTCTTTCAGAGTAAGCGATACAGAAATATTTTCAGTACCAACCGCTATTACACTGTAGTAAGCAAGTTTCTTTGTCCGAGTAACGAGTAGTGACGGCTAATAACGTGGAATAAGGGTTAGCGATTTGTCTAGTGACGATTAGTGAAGTATAGTAACGTCTAATGTCGCGTAGTAACGGCTAGTAACGTGGAATAACGGTTAGTGATGTGTAGTAACGTGTAGTGACGATTGGTGATGGCAACTGATAATGTGGAATAACGGCTAGTGATGTGTAGTAACGTCTAGGGACGACTGGTAACGGCTAGTAACGTGGAATAATGGCTAGTGATGTGCAGCAACGTTTAGTGACGATTTGTGTTGGCTAGTGGTGTGTAGTGATAGTTAGTAACGGCTAGTAACGTGAAAAAACGGCTAGTGTTGTGTAGTAACGTCTAGTGACGATTAGTGATGGCAAATAACGGGGAATAACGGCTGTCGATGTTTAGTAGCGTCAAGTGATGAAGAGAAGCGTCCAGTGCTGTGTAGTGACGTCTAGTAACGTGTAATAACGGCTAGTGATATGTAGTTACGTCTAGTGACGTGGAATAATGGTCGAGTAACGTTTGGTGACGATTAGTAATGGCTAGTGCTGTGTAGTGAGGGCTAAGAACGTGTAGTGACGGCTAAGAACGTGTAGTAACGGCTAGTAACGTGTAGTAAGGTGGAGTAACGGCTAGTGATGCGAAGTAACGTCTAGTGACGATTAGTGATGGCAAATAACGTGGAATATCGGCTAGGGATGCGTAGTAACGTCTTGTGACGGGTAGTAACCGCTAGTAACGTGGAATAATGGCTAGTAATGTGGAGTAACGTTTGGTAACGAGTAGTATTGGCTAGTGCTGTGTAGTGGCGGCTAACAATGTATAGTAACGGCTAGTAACGTGGAATAATTGCTAGTGATGCTTGGTGACGTCAAAAGACGAGTAGTAACGGCTTGTAACGTGCAATAACGGCTAGAGATACGGGTTAACGTCTAGTGACGATAAGCGATGGTTAGTGCAGTGAAGTGACGGCTAAAAACGTGTAGTAACGGCTAGTAACGTGGAATAATATGGTTGACGAATGGTAAAATCCGAGACTCGCCGAGACGCCGAGACCGAGAACAAAACATTCAAGACTTCTCACCGAAATAAATGCAATATAAACGAGACTTCGAGACTCTTTGCAAAGACTGTCGAGATTTCGAGATCGGATGAAAAGTTTGTGAGTGAAAAGGATTTGGAGGTACCATTCGCCACCCATAATAATGGCGTGTAATGTATACCAACGGATAGTAATATGGAATGACTGCTAGCGATGTGTCGTCATGGTGAGTACACTGTGGTGCCAGTAGTGATGTAAAATATCGTTATATGTAGGGTGACTTGTATCGAAGGGTAGTATTGGCAAATGATATTTAGTGATGTATTGGGTAAAGAAATTTGGGTGGATTTTTCATTTAGTGTACTTTAACATGGAATTATGACAACGAAAATCCTCTAGTTAGATTAAGAGTCACAATCGGACGATTTCATTTGAGAAATTATTTGTCAATTGACGAATATTGCGCAGGCACACACGGAGTTTTTCGGGAAACGATTTGTTAGACACAAATCACTGTTCAGTGAGGAATAAGTCCACAACCAACAAGTCCGAAGATAAACGTACGTGATTCTTAATGTAATTACAAGGCATTCAATCGGCGTGGTTCCAAAAATTAATATTGGAGGCTCGCAAAAGTATTCTGTCCTGAAGAGGTTGTACTTTAGAAAAATCCAACCTTGAACACGACTGAGGATTGAAGAAAAAGGCCTCAAGTTATTGTCATGTTTTTGCTAGATTTTTGAGTAAATTATAACAGCATAGAAAACTCATAAACATGCATTGTTGGGGATTGCAAATACTCCAAACATCAGATTTAACGTCAGATTTTAACAATTCCTGTTTCTTACTATTCATTTGGTCATTTAATCCTATATCTGCTATTACATAATCCAGATCAAGGACATCTAACTGACGCATTGACATTGAAACCGCGCAACATCAGTGGTTATTCATTATTTTATTCAAAACTACGAACACCAAGCCTCATCCCTTGCAGTATGTTTCATTTTCAAAAGACGGTGGCCGCATTGTTGTAAAAATTGACCTTGCTTTTCCTTTAGTTTCTGTTTCGCCTTTTACACCACCTTGTCCGCCATCTTCAAACCCTCTTCATATTCAGTACTGATAAAGTGATTTGTTTTCTCCCCGCTAATACCAATTGCGTTATGTTAAAGCTGCTTCGTTTGTTAACGGCCATTCCTCAACCAGTTGGGCCCTGGACACATTGAATTTTGCGTACA
>NC_090874.1:34304481-34326981 GCF_036669935.1 Montipora foliosa
TCAGTTTTAGATTATTTTACCCCTATTTACACTACTAAAAAAACAAAGAAACAGCGAGCAATCTTAGCCCACTCTCAACCTTGGTATGTCTTAGATTTTTGGTTAATCTTATAGAAAAAGTTCTTATAAAAAGGTGTAGCTGCGAAGATAACAAACGTACGAACATCATGACAATATTAATTATACACTCTTTCAAGAAGGACTTTTCTCTAAAAACGATGAGGCTGAGATGAAACAAAATATTAAAACTGTATCAAGCTGAGAAAATGATCTTATTTCAGGCTCAATTCGAAAAAGAAAAGAGCAACGTTTAGCTGTTCTAAAATAATATTGTAATATAATATTTAGGCAAGCAGAAATGCGGAGAAAAAAAAGGACCAAAGGTATTAATGGTGTTTTTGTTTTCAAATATTCTTATACCTAGTCTGATCTACTTACCATATGACCAGCCCAGCCTACAAATTAGTATCATGAATTAGTCTACATTATAGCAAGTATCAAAAATACCATAATAGTCTTTGCTTGTCCCTCTGACATTTTGCATAAGCATTGTTTTTATTTTCTCTTGGGACTTACAATGGTCCCCAAGAGAAACTGGAAACAATGCTGGTGCAAAAATTGGAGGGACAAGCAAAGAGTATTATGGTATTTTTAATACTGGCTAATAGACCATTTTCGAATTCTCACGGCTGGACTGGATCTAGCATGGAATGGAGGCCAATGCGGGCAAATCTTTTCAAATGCAAATTAATTTGCCCGCGTTAGCCTCCTTTTGATGCTAGATCCAGTCCAACCGTTAGAATACGAAACTGGCCTATTCCATTGTTCTTTCTTGCTCTATTCGCCGTTTTTCGTCACCGACATTATTCTGCCTGTTTTATCGTGCTTCCCTCTTCCTTCCGCTGCTTCTCGCTGTAATTTCGTCTCTTTTTTCGGGCTCTTTCTTGACGACATTTCGCCTGTTAAACATCGCTTACTCGTCGCCTGCAGTACGACATATTTCACGTATTGGTTTACACAAAAGACTATAAACCTCCTTTAATTTCCCTTTCATGAACAGTCCACGATTAACGCAAAAAATCGCCTAAATAGGTTTCCGGAAATTCTCGTAAAGAGCTCTAAATATCTAGTAAAATTTTCTTAATATCTCATGAAATGCCCAAAATATCTCGAAATATCTCTTTTTTCCAATTTATGCTAATCAGTATTATCACAAATTACATATAGAATGAGAAACTGTGACATCATTTACGAGAGTGTGTGCGGTAGTATTCAAAGGCTGGCATTAGGTATTCCCTCAGACCATAATCATACCATCGCTGCTCCTCTGTAGCATTCGCATGAAATAGGTCTCGCATGCACTGTCACTAGAAGTTAGGAAAATTGTGGACTTGGATGAAGAAAAATCAAGGTTCCATTGCACTCAAGAGTGTACGTTGTCTTCACAAATTGCTCCAATTGCATGTAAGCTGCAAGTTCTACCCTAAGCTGAACTGCATTGACCATGACTATCTCTCTGATCTTTTGTCTTGAAGACTTGTCAAACTATTCTTCACTCTCTATAAACGCGGTAATGTGGCTCCATCTCTTGAAGGGAGGAAGGGAAGGAACTTTATTTTAAGTGTCTAGTCTTCTAGCGCTGGAGCATTAATTGGGGAAACTGTATATCAAAATGAACAAATTAACGTTTCATACTTGTTGTAAATATGAAATTCAAAGCTGTCATAAATGGCTTAGTATCGGGGTGTTGCATTTCATTCTCACTCTGCCAAGAAAATGTGAGATACATCCATCTAACATGTCAAGGTAGAGCACCAAGACTGTTCTTAATGTCTTTGTGTTGACAGCAGCTCGGTCTCTCAATGTTGCTAGTAGATTACCAGCCAGTACATTGATCTTCCTGTGCAGTACATCGATTATAATGCGGGCAAGCTCGTCTCCATCAAAGGAACTCTTTAAGAGCTGGAATCTCACTATTCTCTGTAGCACCTCCTAGGAGTCAATAAAACGGACAACAAGTGACCATTGCCTCACCGTCACGAGTAGTTCCATCAAACACAATTACAACGTTCTTAGCCATGACGTCCTCGAAAAAAGCCTTGTACTCTTCCTTCAGAGTGCGAAAAATAAGCTCGCTTATGTGTGACCTTGATATATGCAAATCCGAGTCCTGCTTCTTCCAACACATCTCTGAAGTACTCCATTCTGTTTAATGATGTACCACTTATCAAAAATGTCTTGACCGGCTTTCAAACGGAACATTTTTGTGGTTACGGATAGTGGTTCGCCCTTTGGATGATGAATTTTGGCCTAGTAGTTCTTCATGGCCTCTGCAATTTCGTGGTACTTCTTTGAGACTTGTAAACGTTTCGCCTTGTTTGTCATGTGCTTTGAAGTAGAAACGTGTACGTGAATGTTTTGCTTTAAAAAAGTTCTTCACAGCATGTTTGGCAAAACAAACTATTATTTGGTCTTGCAAAAAGTGATTCCCCGTAGAACTCTTCCGCTCTTTTCTTAGCTAAGTTTTTTGGCTCTGTCTGTTTCCAAGGGTACAGCAGCAGCAGGGCCTGCAGTTAGTGATTGACCTCGATCATCGTTCATTTCGATATCTTTCATTTTGAAACTGGCATCCATCGTAATTGTGGGACACATTATTTAAGAGTAATTCCGCTGGGCACTGGGGTGCTGGGTAATTCGGTTGCTGGCTCAGATAAATAAAGTTTTAACTTCTAACAAGAAGGGAAAACGCGAAAAAGGCCCAGAATTTGCAGAAACTACAAATAATGCCTTCAACAGTTTCTAAATATCGTAAAAACTCGTATTATTTTCTAAATATCTCATGATCGTCTAAATATCTATCTTTTCTAAATTTCTCACTATCTCATCAGTCGAGGGCTTCAGGTTAACGGACGGACGGACGGACGGTCGTACGATGATGTCATAACTAAAACGAGAATTTCTCGCATCAATGGGTTACCATGTTGCCTCCTAGCTAGATTACCTTTTTAGCTATTTTCTAGGCGGCTTTATACCTTACACAAGTAATGTTGTCTTTTTCCTCTTTCCGTTGTCATTGCGTGGTATAAATACACGTTGTTCATTTGTTGTTTATATCGCTTAACCATGGTGCTCAGCAGGGTAAATGCTGGGTAACAATCATCCTCAAGATATTTTTAACTAAAGTTTAAAAGTGTTCCTATGAGGGTATCGGGGCTGTGATTGCTTATTGTGAAACAACGAGCACTAACTTTCTACTTATAAGCACTACTGAAAGCCTCCCGGCAAATTCTTAAGGACTTTCGCGCTAAATGTTTGTGCGCAATTTTTAATGCGCAAATAACGCGACTGTAATATGTCGCGTATTAGTTAAGATCTTATGGTGACAACAATGCTGGGGAAAAATTTCCAGGTCGGCTAAAGAATGGCACATTTATTTCCAATTCATCATGAAACGTTAAAGAGAAAGGACCAGGAGGCTGGAAAAGGTCGCTAATCGAGTAGTGGTTGAAAGTTTTGAAAACTCGAGGAAGGTTAGTTTAAGTCAGCGACGTCAGCGTAAATTTAATGGGGTTGGTTTTTTTAAATGTTTTTATTGCGTTACGAACTTCTTAGTTCAAAATGAATGCATGTTTCTGAAGTTCTTTTCCTTTACTTTCATGAAATTAGAGCAGAACTATCAGAGATTATATTTTACAAAAACCACACTCCAGAAGATGAGAAAGACGGCAATGGAGAGATATGATGCAAAAAACTAACCAAATAAAGACAAAACCTGCTTGAAACTTCGTTGCTAAGCTCGAGAAAGTTCTTCTTTGTAAAAACCTTCCGTCGATCGATCCTGTCTTGGGTTCCAGTCCTTCCCCGACAGGTCACGCATCGATTTTACTCCTTTAGGTCATCGGTGACCCCTATTTTGTAAGACATGAATCACTTGCTCTTCTTATAATCTACAAAATATGATGAAATGAAAAAAATCACAATGTAAGAAGTTATCTTTTAAATTTTTTTCTTTCCTTGTGTCCTGAGTTCCAGAAGTGGTTACAACGGGAGCGCTTGCGAAAACGCTCGTTGAGGATTAACTCTACTGTTTACGAGATCCCCAGCAGCAAGATTTTGGACGGATGAGTACATGAGGCTGCATCTCGTTATGATGACCTATCTATCGAAATTAGGGCATTTTTCCCTTGCCTTTTTCTCCGAAGCAAAGTCGGTGACCCCCAATTTTTTTCATTTTTGGAATAAGTAGTTTATGACCTAACCCTAACCCTAACCCTAAACCCAGTACACAAGAGTGTGTCATGTCACGAACCTAAATATAGAATTTAAGTTGAAATACTACTACTACTAGTTTTAACTTTAGTTGCAAGGGGTTACGTTCATGCAAACGTTGGCCGAGTAGCACTTATATTTCAACAGAAATAACTATGAGAGGGTGATGTGAAGTGCTATTTTCTCCTCATGTAAACCATGTGAGCGTTAATCTTACTGATGGAAATGGGGCCACTCAAGGAAAGAGAGAAACTCTGACCAGAGTGGGAATTAAACTCACGAGCTTCGGGTTAGATCACCGTTGCTCTACCGACTGAGATACAAGATCAGACGAGAGCAGGTTGCGGGAATTGAAGATGACAAATTCACAGTAATGAATATGTACAAGTACAAGGGGTTACATTAATACGTTAATGCAGTCGTTGGTCGTGTAGCACTTATATTTCAACAGAATTAACTATGAGAGGGTGATGTGAAGTGCTATTTTATACCCATGTAAACCACGTGAGCGTTAGCCCTACTAATGGAAATGGGCCCAGTTAACGACATAGAAAAACTCTGACCAGGGTGGGAATTGAACCCATGACCTTTGGGTTTGACATCTTCAAATCCCGCGACCTGCTCCCGTCTGACCTTGTAGTTCTGTCGGTAGAGCAGCGGTGGTCTAACCCAAAGGTCGTGGGTTCAATTCCCACCCTGGTCAGAGTTTTTCTCGGTTCTTGAGTGGCCCCGTTTCCATTGGTCGGGCTAACGCTCACATGGTTTAAATGTGTAGAAAATAGCACTTCACATCACCTTCTCATAGTTAACTTAAGTTAGCTGAGCACTGCCCTAACGCTATCCCAATATGTAGCCGTGACGGTCTCGTTTAGGGTTTCACGCGAAGAAATATATATAGAAATATACATTTAACATGTTTTCAAATTGGACTCTTTTAGGGGTCAAAAAATCCTTGGCGAAGCTCAGATTGGTTTCCTTTAGGGATTTAACTCAAAATTTCGGAAGAGCATCCCAGCCCTTCATATGCGAGTCCTTTCCCCCCCCCCCCCCCCCCCTTCCCCCCTCCGAGTTCCCTTATCTTGTGCTAACAGGTTGTTACGAAGAGATTAATTTCGGAAGTAATCATCATTTTCAATTTTAATACATCATGTAGAAAAACAAGAGAACAATATCGCAACAAATACCGGTACTACACTAGATTGAAATTAAAATAACCAACCGGACCGTAGAAATATAATACAGCTCGAGCCTCACGGACTCACGCACACGAGGCGGCTCTGTATAAAGGTTATTTTTAAGCATTTTAAATGCTTGGAAGCAATAGGATTCGTTTTTCTTGGCTGCAAAAAAGAGCGAGCAAAAATCAAGCAAAAATTGGTAATGTGGAAGGATTGTTTCTCAGGGTGATGTCCATAAATTTTATTTGTGTTTGTTAAGGCTAAGGCGGGCGAGTTGCCAGACTTCCACCAGGAGGTACAAAGGTTCCAAAAAGAGTGGATGTGCGGGCACTGCACAAACAGATGCTTTTAAGTCTGCCTATCAATCATCGCATGCTTGGCATTCGTCACAGTCAATAATTTTGGCTCTAAATAGTTTTTCGTGGGTGTATAGGATGTGATTGTTTATTTTAAATTGAAACATGGAAAGCTTTAGATTTTTAGTGCCTTTGAATACAAGGCTGTACACTGCTGCAATGGTCTCGTCCTTGAAACCGGCGTTTTAGGCGTTTTAAAAATTTTAGAAACATAAAAAGTGCGTGCTCAGTGCTTACAATTCAGAGGTGTTTTGTGCACTAATTCTCCCGGAGGTAACTATTCGTCTTCACGTTTACCGCGAACAGCTTTCCTCCATTGCTTTGGAAACGCATTACGCAGGCCGATATAATGTAGGAAATTAGTGTTAACGTTATATTTCTTCGAGAAGGAAGCCAAGGACATAAACTTTCCTTCCTTTAAAATATCCGACAGTGTCTCCACACAAGCGTCATACCAACGCTTGTAAAACCGTGATTTTCCGCCAATGATGACGAGAAGATTATTCTCCACAGGATCTCGTTTTCTATTTCGTCTCTTGTTGTAGGTGAGTATTTAATAATATCCTGCCAGGCACTTAGAATGTGCCGGTAGAACAGTGGTACTAAGGACGTTTTATGTAGCGAGTTTTTCTACAAGCGTCGAGCCCCTTAAGGGCAATACAGCGAGATAAATTTGAAAAAAAAGGGAGACTGTTCTTGCAATATTTATTCAAAAACCAATAGATACTTAAATTGATTTATTACATTACTGAAACACACTCGAAACGAACTAAAATTAAACTGAAAGACAACAAATTTTCAACCATTTGCCTGGCTTGTTGACTTCTGGCGATAGCTTCAGTGTTACGTGTAGAATTGTTGAAGGAACGATGTCAGTGGTCACACCTGTACATTCATTACAATTCTGTCTCGAGAAGACCAGACACGCACGGTTCTTACGTTACGTTTATGCCTGTACAATCAACTGAAATGTCAATTCCTGGTAAAAACCAGCATGTTAATTTTTTCGGTAGGCTAGGTATCGGAGAGCCAAAACATTTACGCTTGCGCTGACGGAATGTTTGAACAAGAGAGAAAAGCGCAGTACCTCCAGACATGGTGCTGGAGCGTCGAACCAAACGAGTCATCCTGTGATTTCGGCCCGTGCGATCGCTTTTGGACGCAGTTGGCCCTTCGATGCTTTCTGCTACCGACCTCTCCTCCCGGTACGGCATTGAGGGAGAGATATGTCAGCCCCTAAACCATATGTGACAAATCCCACGCCTACTCACAACTCCAGAGCGCCCTTGTCAACTTAGTGTAAGAATTCGATCACTTATATATTCAAAGGAAAAGTCATTTTATCCGTCATGGTAAGCACTGAAGTCGCAGATTACAAGTGTGCGCACGCGCCCTGCTAAAGGTAACATGCATACATGCACGCATAAACTTTATTTGAAACCAGTAAACTCAGTGGTACGGATAAAATCAGGTAGCGCATTCTGCAACTTAGCTGACACGTAAGAAAAAAGAACTAAGACCATAACTGGTTGTTCTAGATTTATTGACGGACAGAATGTGATGGCCGCGAAGATCATGCCTAAGAAGAGGACGGAAGAGAAAACGTATTTTTCATATAAGCAGGAAGACATTTCTTTTTTGTTGAGAAAAACATACTTTTATAAAGTAATACAAGGAAATTTTGAATGCGCTTATTGCATAGAGATGTAGACTTTGACTTTAGTAGTAAGAAGACAGGTAATCTGCAAATATAAATCTCGTTATTCTCTTATTTACATTATACCGTTCTTTGACACGAGGATTACGGCGAAATGAAAGCACAACTTTGTCGCGAATTTTCTATGATAAAAACTTGTCCAGAAATCCAAAATCAACGTTAACAGCACACACCAGGCCTACTCCTGAGTATCTGGCTACAAATTTTTTCCTCTGGCCGAGCTTCAGCCATTCGGTGAGGGCCAGTCTAATGCTTCTCAAGTTGCCTCGCTCATGCCCAAAAAGAATTCTGGGTAATTCTGCCATTCCATGACAAGGGAAGACTCCCGATTCTCATTTCATAGTTTTTTTCATAAGTGTCGGGCCACCCAGTCCTACCAGTAAAATACCGCATCGATTGAAGTTTTTAGCTTTCAAAAAACTTGCCCAAATTGTATCGGTAGGTCCTGGAATTCGTCCACAGAAAGGCCAGAGAGACAACTTCACTCGTGAACTGCCGTGTTTACAACAGAGCATTTTAGGCTTCCCAGTCTGCATGAAACCATCTCTGACATGTCATATTTATCTCCAATCCCACTTATGGATAACTTACAGTTTACTTCTATCTTAATTATCTCATTTAGAGCGTTTTACTGGTTAAAGTTAGCATAAACCAGGAGCCCAGGCTTAAACGCAAATAGTTTTTGTTGCTAATAGCAGAGTTTACCATGCTCGCTTCGAGATTTAGCTTTTTCTAGTTTTTCCTCACAGCAAAACCTCTTTCCCCACGTCCGAGCTGTTGTAAGTGCGATGTACCTCTGCGTCATAGCACAGATAAACAGACAGTATACAACGGGGAGGGGGGGAGGGGAAGACAAGGGGAACCAGAAGACAGCTTCTTCCGCAAATTTTCTAACGAAATATGTGTGTGTTTTATCACCTTTCTCTGGCAGCTGCATTGATCCGAAATCACAATAAAATTCTTTTGGTTAATCTGGTGATTAATTCTGTGCGTCATTTGATCTCCCTCACCCCTCACCCCTCACCCCTCATCCCCCACCCACCCCCCCCCCCCCCCCCCCCATCCGACGAAGAAGAAGTAGTAGTAGTAGTAGTAGTAGTAGTTTAATGACACTTCTGGCAGTTAAAAACTGAATAAACAGTGCAATTTACAGCATTGGATACTTATAATTAAGTCTATTTACAATAGCAAGTATTATAATAATTGGAATCACGATAACTTAAGAGTGAAAAAGTCATTTGTTCTCTTTGTTCTTTTCATTGTTGTAGTAGCTTTAGTATTTCCTGATCTTAACTGGTATGGGATAGATCTTGTCGTAACTTTCGGAGCTAAGAAAGATATCGGGTGGCTCTCATTCTTCATATCTGCCATCAACTTTTTGCGTATGAATATCCTGCGATTTGCTAACGAGATCAGATTTGCTCGATCTAGGGCTTGTTGATAACTAGAGTTTGGGAATATTCTTAAAGCTCTTCTTTGTATAGATTCAATAGCGTCAGAAAGGTATGCAGGAATATCTTACCACACTTGCGCAGCATACTTTAAGATCGAGCTAATATTACATGGGTATACCTTTAATCTTTAATAAATGCTGCTTGTCGCTTCTCAATCATAGATCTCAATTTTACTGTGATCCAAGGTTTATCATATACATGGGTTTTTACTGTTTTCCACGTAAAAAAGGTTTCAAAAGCTGAGCTAAGGTCCTGAGAGAAGAACTCCAACGTAGAAGCACATGAAGGGGCATTGTAAACTTCGGACCGATCGTTAGTTGGACGTAAAATCAGGAAGAAATCTATGCCTGTCGCTCGCAAGATCGGGGGTTCAATAACTGTGTAGAGAATAGTCAAATATGCCGTTCTAAGTGGAAAGATTGACCTTTGTAAAGAACACTTATTTCAAAGTGAGATGCACTTTTAATTAATTAAGCAATCATTTGTTCTGCAGAGACAAATTAACTTGGAAAAAAATCCCCTTTAACCACGTTTAGTTCTTGGCTTTGCTTGGTCAAGACTTCTATCATCGTTAAGAATCTGTCAGCAACAATGTTAGTCCGAAATTCTATACACCTTCAGTCTTTCTACGTGTCATGTTTTTGATAGAAAATGATCTAACTTTAACTTGATTACGTCCTTTCATTGCCATCTTCCTGCTAACATGAACTTTCGACGAACCAATTCGAAGCTCATAAAAGCATAAATTCGAAGAATCTCCTTGTAATTCTTTCCACCGACACTTGCACGCGGAAAAATTTCTTAAAGAACCAAAAATAAAGGGATTTGACGCACTATTAGCGTACATCAAAATGTTACTAAAGATCAGCACATCTTTGAAATACGCACTCTCCCAACCCCGTCCGAAATCGTGCCAAATCCAGGACGCATGCGTAGGAAGCATGCAAATTAGAAACGCGCCAACCGCCACTATAAACACCTTTGTGGTTCTCATTTTTTGTAAAGTGCGTCTTTTTGTGTAGTTCACTTGCGATCGATGACTCTCTTCCATCAGGTAATCAAGGCGTTGTAGTTCTTTATGGATTTTCATCCCTGCGCGGATATATGAAAAAGTGATAACTGCAAGAGGTACGACGTAGAAAAGCGCAAAGTTGGTGAGGGTAAATACTTTAACGTACCAATCTTCCGGCCACTTCTCCATGCACTGCTTGCCTTCAAGTCGCAAAACCAGCACGTATGGGATGATCACCGTGCAAGGAACCATCCACGAGATAGCAATGGCGATCTTAGCGGTCCTTGGGAGGATACGTGGGCGAAGTGGTGTCATGACAACACGGTGACGTTCCAAGCTCATTGACAGCAGAGTGATAACCGAGACAGCCATTAGTACTGTTTGAAGCGGGTAAATTAAATAACAGAGGATTGAACCGAAAGGAAATCCACCTGAAAGACGTTCCGCTAAATCAAAAGGGATGCTGACGGTGCAAGTCAGGAGGTCCGTTATTGCCAGGTTCAAAATCAGGTATTCACCAACTCGGCGAGTTTGACGACCAAGCAAAGTTATGATGATCAAAGCATTACCAACAAGGCCAATAATCGTAATCGCTACATAGAGCATCACTTGTATGACTTCAGACGCTGATATCCGCTCCAGGTCATCATCACCTGTACTGTTCGTTGCATATTTGTAAAATTCAGGCATTTCTCAAATTGAAGAGCGCACTTTTGGATCACAGTTGCTTTCCGTCCTTTTTGCGTCCTTTGTTAAAATCCCTTTATCTAAGAACGTAAAGTACGCCATAAGATAGTTATATTAGCTGAATGATAAGAGGATGGAAATGTTGAAATCTATTTCACTGAAAGTAAAAAGATTGAAGCACTATTCCTAACATTTAGCTTGATTGGAAAAAAAGGAATAAAAGTTTAGTCTATTTTAGTGTATTAGATTTTCCAGCAACACCTTGGTGTATTGTAAGGGTAACAAAACATAGTACGGTCCACTTCAGCATGCTCGTTTACAATGACACATCACACAACGAGCTTGCCTCCCGAGTTCGATTCCAAAACTTGGCGTCAAATGTGGCCCGGGAGTTTTTTCTCCGAGGTACCTCTCCTCAAAAAACCAACGTTCGATTTGATTTGAGTTGCTTTCATTGTACAGTGTCCTTAATTATTACCCCACCGCTAAAAGACTCGGCACTTAACTAAGTTTATTATTGTTATTATTGTGGCTTCTGCGCATGTCACGTGACATTGATTGACATTTTGTTTGCGATGTCAACCGTTCTCGTTCGGTGAGGTGTTAAATGTAGTTGATATTCTTTTCCTAATACAGTCCAAGTGCCCGTACTATTCAAGGCTAGAACTAACTATTGGTTTCGAGTCTAACCTTAGAAACAATGAAGTGCGCAAGAAAGAACAATAAATGAAATTGGTCAAAGATATGAAAGGCAATTACAGATATGTTAAATTAGTATACCTTTCCATGAGCACGCTTGGTGTTTTCTCCAACAAATGCTCTACGTTCTTAGAAATGATGAATGAAATTGGCAACACTAAACAACACTAAATAATAAAAAATGATAAATCTAGCCATTACAGCGACAAATTTTATCTTTTTTCGCAGAAATAAGATTTGGGATATAGCCGAGATACATTGAAACTTTAATTTTGTTGGTTGATTCATCTATAATTGTACAATGAGTACATCACTCATTTTCAAGTAGCCACTTGGTAATTGCCGTATACGTAGAGAGATTTACAACTGTATTCAAAGACAAAAGTTTCCATTATTATTTTTTTTGTTATCTATTATTATTACAACGTCATGAAGAAACTCTGCGAGTCATTTCTTGCAAATTTCAACGTCATACACAGTTAGATGAAAAAAGGTCTTCTCTAAGAAGGCTCACCTTTTGTACATGTGACAGGAAGCAGTTTTCTCCTCACCTGTTTTGGCGACTAAGTGTTGGCTCGGAAGGAGATGAGCACACCACTTCTCACACGGTAAGTTTTTGAAAATCTTTCAAACATGACATTACTTATATGATTGTCAAAAACTAACTTCTGTAGAGACGGATGAAACAACGTTACGTGGAAATTTCTAGAAGTACCTTGTATCGGCAGGCCAAGAACAGCTTCATCAAATTTTCAAGAATAAGTTTGATATCACAAAGTTACTACTACGTCAAATATGGCGTTGTGTTTTGTGGCTATCCAGAAAACACAACAGAAAAACTTTTTATCGTTGCAGATTACAGCCAGAGTTCATTATGTCTACTAATGCCATAGGGGTTTAAGGGTTTTCTTCGCCTGCCTACTTGAAAGGCTTGCGCCCATTTTTTAAGCTATTTGATACGGATGAATAGCGTATGGCTATCAACGGCTTTAATGCGGCGTTAATTTCCACAGTATTCACTGAGTATATTGAAATAAAGTTGGTCAGGCGACTTTGAATCAAGAAGAGGACATTCATAGTGGTACAAGTGGTATCAAATGTCTAATGATTTCAAGTCAACTCATTTTATGCACTTCTTACCTAAGTGTTCGCGTACTTGGTTAAGTGTTTACTTTACTCTCTTGTGTCTCCTTTGAGTAGAACTAACTAAAAAACTGTGGAATGTCTTACGGAGTGTGTGCTGTCCTAAAGAGGCATGCGCATTCGTAAAAACAATATATCATGAATATGACTACTACAGAGTGGGAAGTTTCTGTTGTGAAAATTAGTTTTCATTCATATGTAAAGTAGAACTAATTACCATCACAAAAACTTCGCACTTAGACTCGCTTTGAAGAGGAGGAAGACATGAACTCGGAATAGGCCTATTAAGGTTTAATTTCACGTGTATTTTGAAAGTTTTAACATAATTTGTGAAACTTTGAAAATACAAGTGAAATTAATCCTTAATTGCACAAGAGCACATTGCAATTACATGTTTATTACCTAAAGGGCAAAATTATCGAGGGATGCTCGTTCAATGCCGCGACAAATGACAATCACTGAAATAAACACGCTTTCATTTGGTTAAAGTGCAATAGGCCATTTCGGAAAATACCATAATACTCCAGGCTTTGTCTGTGCCCCCAAATTTTGCATAAGCATTGTTCCCAGTTTCTCTTGGAAATTACAATGGTCCCAAGGAAAAACAAAAACAATGCTTATGCAAAATTTGGGGGGGGGGGGGGGGGCAAACAAAGAGTATAATGGTATTTTCCGAAATGGCCTATTTAATAAATTGTTGCTATTAACAGAAATGCGCTTAACATTTATTTTATATGTTTTTTTAAATCAGATTCAGGATCTGAAAGAAGCTCTGGATAAGCAACTGTTAACCAATCAGGATCAAGTATTCATGCCCTTTTGATTACCAAAAGGTGCCCTCGTGGGGTTAAGAAAAAAATGCCCTCCGTCTCAGCCAATCAGCATTTAATAATTTTGCCCCGTATGTGATAAAGATGACAAAGCAACATCAAACACTAAAATTATTCTAATGCTAAAGAATTAGTTCCTGAGTGACCATTTCTGTCACAGATTTGCTTATTTGTGTAACAACAACAACAACATCTTTTATTTAAAATACGGTGGGTTTTAAAGAAAGCTAATAAAGTGTGTCGTTCCTTTAGATTCGACATAGGTTAATTTTTGTGAAACAACAGCACACACAGTGAGGATGAAAGGCAAAAATTACACTAGCGTTCCTACCGTATGAGAAAGACCGATGTATGTTATTTTTCAAATCCCCGTCCCAATAACCACGTCGTTTGTAACAATTACAAAATGGAATTGGCAAAGCTGAGCTCCTTGGCAAAATAGCCGCTCTTTGCAGGGCCGTGTCAGGTGAACTTGTCAATCATGCAAAGTGGTCGTACTACAAAATATATAGATGCCAGAAATGGAAAGAGTGAGATGAAATTAATAAGATGTCAATTCTGAGGCCACTGACGTTTAAGTGCGTGGGTTTAGAGCGGTTTGAAAGTTTGAAAAATGTAAAAGAATTCTATTGTTTTTTTAAAGCATCAAAATTACTGTAAAATCCCTCACCTAAAGGTCAGTGGCCTCAAAATTGATTTTCTTACTAATTTCATCTGGCTCTTTCCATTTCTGGCATCCATTTTGTACCACGACCATGTTTTTTTATGATTGACAAGGTCACATGACACGGTCAAGCAAAGAGCCTATTCAGAAATAAGTGCGGGCCGCCCACAACGAAGGCACATTGATAAAATGGCGGATTATCACTGACGCGAAGCTTAATCTGTCAAGGAATGGCTATTTTCTTCTGAACGAGCTCAGTGATGCCCTCCTTTTAATGGTGTTATGTACTAGTAATAGGTACACGGAAAACGTGTTTTAAGGAGAAAACAAGTTGGATAGTAGAAGCTGGTAGTATTCATATTTATCATATGGCCCGTACGGCCCCGCGCGAGCTATTGGAAAAATCCCCGTATGAGGGCCGTACGCATTAGCGCGAGCAGGGCCGAAAGAAGCCGTACGGCCCTACTAGGAACACGTACTGCTCCGTGCGATGCAATTTTAGGGGATTTCGTCGCTTTTAACATCCAAGTAATTTACAGCCAGAAAAGCAAATGCAAACAACATATTAGATAAATTTTTTGTGCATATTTTTGTTTTTTATTTTGTCCTAACCTCATCTTCTGAGTGCTCATAAATAGTGTAAAGAGCCCATATGATAAAATGCTTATTGACTGAGTTTAGGTCGGGCCGGACAGAAAAATATTTGGCCCTCGGTCATGGCGCACGCCATGACCTCGGGCCAAATATTTTCGCGTCCGGCCCTCCCACTCAGTCAATAAGTACATAATAATGACGTGAACACTTTATTTAGAGCCAGACACTGAGTGTGAGGTGATAATGTAACAGTCCAATTTCCTTACATCTTAGGCAAGATCGAGCGATTTGAAATCACTTTACTGAAAGATTTTGGCCCGGACAAACAAGTATGTCTAAGTTTTCAGTAATATTCAGTAGCGTCTGCTATATAACAACAAGTTTTCCGGTTAATCTAGTTTCGAACGCTTCTCGCGCGTAATTCAGTGAAAAAAACACTTAAAATAAAGGGCATGCACCCCGAAACAAGCATGGTGACCCCATCTTTTTACTGCATTTTTTTAATGTCTTTTGCATGAATATCAATTGTGCCAAGTTTGAAAGAAATCTGGATGGTACGTCATTTTCAAAAGAATTACCTAAGAGACATGATCATAAAATGCCATAATATGAACCGAAAAAAACACCCTGGCTACCCTTTTGAGGAATCTGTACCCACCTCCCGCAAATGCTAATACCCATTTCAAAGCTGTACTAGTATAGTTACCAAACAAAAACTAAAGTGTTTGAGTGAATTGACCAAACACTGCCTGCACTGCCAGACTCAAACCCAACTCATTCTTGCCATATTTAGAGACGCTTTGCACGAACTTTACAAAAAGACATCAATTTTAGACAGGTGTAAGCAATAAAAGGTTGTTGGAACTACTGGCACGGTTTAAAGATGAAGGGGAAGGAAATGAAAATAGGTTATAACTTGAACAAAAAAGGCTAATTCTTTAACGTTAGGGTGCAGAATTTTAAAAAACACCAAAAACGTTCGGCTTAAATTGGGGAGACATATCAAGTAATTCATATGTCCTTTAAAAATGTAATATTAAAATAAGATACAAAAATTTGTAACTGGCAAAGGAGTTGTCGCCGGATGACAAAATCGCTATTTTTGCGCTGCAAGAGTTTTTGAACAGAACATTCAATGAAGCCAGCAATCTTCGAAGAAACGGATTCAGGATTAATTAAAATGATGAAGAAAAGCCAAAAGGAATGCTAAAATAAGAAGCACTATATTCGAAATTTAACACCTTTCTTACTGCACGTTTCTAATCGAAGGCAGAACTTAACAATATGTTCAATGCGAAAATACGACAAAGGTGCATGGAAAACTTAACTACATACGTCGAATGAGGTTTGCAAAGAGCATGCAGGAAATTCAAATGCAAAAAAGGGTAAAATATAATAACCAATCTAACGGAAAATGAATTTTTAAGAGGACAGTAAAAGGTTGTTGATTCATAGAATATCATTCAACAAAACAGCCCAACACCTTGCCAGCTTTGAAGTGGTGTTGCTATTAACTTTCGGTGCTGTGACGTAGTTATGAGTCAAAGATGTTTGAAGCAAGATTAGCGTTGGTTTACGGTACACGACAACATATAGGCTTAAGTTACGCTAACATTAGGCCCTTCTGCCAGTTGGGTTTCTTACAACTCGGCCCCAGGTAAGTTATACATTTCAAGTTGTCCAGCCTGATCAGTGTCGCCTGATTTTTTAACCACACGGGCTATTTGAAAAACTAAATTGACTCCACCTTCCCTTAAAAGCTATTGACTTACAACAGTTTCTTCGTCGACTTCTTTTTGAAGATGCAGTGGAAATTATGTCTCCCGAAGAACTGTAACATTTATTGGGGAACAGCGTTGTCGTCCGTGTTTACACACCACGTAATGAAGATAATGAAAACGTAAGGAAATCAATCCCGCTTTTGGCTGCGGCCTTTGAACTAACTTTTGTCCGGTAATTATTATTTCGCGTTAGGCAAAGTTCCATTAATTCGCCCGATTTTCATTTCTAACAGCAACCTCATCTATTAAAACACAAATTCATTTCTTTTAGAAAGTCGTAGTATTTAATATACTACTTTGTTCTGAAAAACTCATTGAGCTCGCCGAGCTGACTTGTGGTCTTGTTTTAACTCGAATATGTTTCTTTCCTAATCAAGACGAGGCACCTAGCGACACAAATAGATTTGAACTTTCAAGATCCTTCTGTTGTTATGTGTTCTGGTGCTATTCGTCCGTCACTAAGAATTGAACGCAAAAAACTGGATGAAATGCATCAACTTACCCCTGTAAAATATTCCGGTTTTTTAGCATGGAATGAAAAGCAACAATTTAGTGACAAACGGCAAAGAAGTTAAAATACAACTCGGACATGAAGACAAAATACCACTCCTTCTTTAAATAGCTGCAGACAAATTTGCCTTTTAAATTAATGATCTTTAACAATTTCTTCATGCCATAAAGTTGTCATGGTAACATCTTCAACCGAAGTGATGCGGCGGGCAACTTTATGGTTGTTTTTTTTTGAAGACGCAGACAAGTGAAGTTCATAAACATGATTCTAAAACTTGTCTTTTCAATCTAACAAAAACTCAATAATAAACAATACTTCAGGTCGCGTGTTTTTGTGATCATACTACTTACTATTCCGTGAGTTACATATCACCAACTTATCTGTCTTTAATAGGACCAATTCAGTAGTAATTATTTATACATTTATATGGTTTTCCATTTAAATAGATCATTTTAAAGTTCAATTTGCAATTCCAAAGAGGTTGCTTCATATTTTCGCCGACGCTTAACAAACTTTCATGTGTTATTAAACTTGAATGATTCGAATTTTCTCTCATGGGGTTTTGCGTAAGCTTTACGTAGACTGTTTATAAGACCTTGGAGTCAATCGCAAAGCACAGTCCGGGCGAAAGTCTCACAGATGGTCCGGAACAAATTGATGTTATCGCTGAAATATCACTTTGGGGTAAATGTTATATTGCATAAATAATTTATTTAATAATTTTTTAATGATCAGTAGTCATGATCTGCATTCTGTAAAAAATGCACGTGCTAATAATTGATAAAGGTTACTAACAACACAGCAACTAAACAAAAACCATAGAAAATGTAACAGCATGTTGCATTACAAAGTGTCAAGTCGGAACAACTGTACAGGAAACGTTAAATATAACAGCAATGTCGCTATATATTCCTACAACATTTCAGTGACGTTTATGACAAAAACGCGGCAAGAGGTCAACACTTGTTTCCATAACAGGAAATGATTTTCTTTTGTTAAGGGGGCGCACATCACACGACGAAAATGAAGAAAACATATCCCGTCCGGATGAACAAGCGAGTAGAACATTATGTTGTAGAACACAGAAGTATAGATCTTGTTCAAAATGTTGAAAAAGTTCTGTCAGTTCTCTTTACTTCTCCAAGAGCCTAGAGACCGTAAAAACGAGGCTGCTCAGGTTTCATGATTTACGGCGAATACTTCGTCATCAATGTAAGGTGTATAATATTATGGAACATGGATCTTTGGTAAGGCCACTGTTTTTATCTTAAGAATTGAAATTCGCCCAACAAACGGTAAAAAAAAACATTTTAAACAACATAATACCTAACAACAACAGTTTGCATGCGCTTTTTAGAAAGAGGAATAATTTTATTTCTACCGACAACAGAGTTTAAAACAGTAATTATCTGCATCACCAATGAAATGGTGTTTGTCTATACGTGAATTTTTACGTCTTTGCATTTTAACGCAAGGCTCAGGTAATGTTTATCATTCAATCTCATTGTCTTCAAACAGTCAGTTTTTTCGGCGTAGACTGATATAAGAGGCGATACCGTCAAGCCGTTTATTTTGCCACCTTTCCTTTAAAAACGTTTACACCGATATCGCTTCGTCGAAATTTTCCTTTTTCTCTTTTTCTTTCAGTTTCTGTAGAAGACGATAGACAAAAAGCAACATTAAATTTTAATTAATGTACTCTTCTACTCCCTAGAAATTCACACGAAGCTGACGGTACGAGAAGACGATGAACTTAAATTAAACAAAATAGTTATCAATAATTAAGAATAAAATAGTTTTCTTTACTGTCCGATGGTTTAATTGACTTTTTTTTTTTTTCATTTTAAGAACTAAAATTCAATATTTTGCAACGATCATGGCAAGCTTTCGACTAAATTACTGCAAAGGAGCCGGCGAAGAAAAAAAACGAAGGTGGAAAAGTACCGTACAAAATTCACGAATTTGTTAATTGGCTTGGGAACTAAACGTGCTAAACCTGTATTTCAGCTGTTGCGAGCTGTCAATCAAAATTATCCCTGCATCACCATAATACAGGAGGTGCTTTGAAAAAAATCAAACTGATGTATTTCACTTGTGTTTTTGTTAATGTGTTTGTCACCAGAAATTATGAGAAAACAAAAAAATCCATATGAAATGGTTTTCTCAATTTTTTTCATTTCGTTTTACTTTGAACTAACCTCCAATGATGTTTAGTTTTAGTCTACATCAAAAGTGAAGACAATTAACGCGTGTTTTGCTGGTTTTCACTCACGTGATCAACAGCCATGTTTTTCAACGAAAACAAAAGGAAGCGTTTGCATAATAATAGAGTTAAATTCCCGGAGGATTTGGTCGGGGCACCAACATGGCCGCCTTTTCTTTGTTTAGGGCACCAACATGGCGGTCGTGACGTCATGTGAAAAGCGAGAATTAAAAAGGTTTCGCGTAAATCGCAAGCCCATCAACTGAACATGATGCTTTGACGTTAATATCAAGTGCATAAAACTAAGAATTCGTGCGTTGAATGGAGCCTGAATTCGAAAATCTATTTGACATGTTCTTGTTCATTCACGGCAAAAATAACCTAAAAGGTAACATTCTAAACTTGGAGACAGTGAGGATGCCAGCAGTAACTGGAAAAAAATATTCAACAATCTAAGTATCGCTGTATCTTATCAAAATGAACGACGATTTCTCTTTCGAGGATAAAGATATACAATAAATGACGTTGGGAGCTGGTATGAGTTAGATCTCGGAAAACTGTTTTCTTTTGTTTTGTCTCAAAAAGATCACGACATTGATAATGTTGGAAAGTACAAGCTGTGCAAAGCGTACTCATACTTTGCAAGTGGGTTTGTTGGAACAGTGTTCTCTTTCATTGACTCCGCCACCAACTGTGTTTTCAGCACTTAAGTTAGAAAGAGCTGTGGGTTGCCATTAATAGAACAAAAAATCAAGTTATTAGTGTACGGTGCAGTTGCACTGCGGGCTATTCAAAAGTTCCTCAAAAGTTGGAGAAACGTCGGCACAATGTCTGTGAAATTTAAAGGCTTTGCATGCTTTTGAAGAGAAAGTGGAGGATCTGAGTGGAGCAACGAAAGGGCAGGAAAACACCTTCCAATCTTCATGATACAGACACAAAGGCCAACACAGGCCTTCCTGGGACAGACTATAGGCGGCCGCTCTAAAACACAGCTCACGGGTCACAGGTCAACGTACATGTCTCTGTGCCACAGAAAAATAAACAAAACCAAAAGTGTCTCTAATCACTCTACAACTGTTTTTCAGGTCAAGGGGGAACTTTGCCTGAGTTGTTCATCAGTAAATCAGGGTATTCTAGTCTTGACCTGTGGAATGTGACCGCGGTGAAGGCGAGGCCTCTGTTAAATGAAGTACTACGTCACCGTTCGCTTGATAACATTGCAGCATTAACTGAGGAAAAGAACATGAGAAAGATGTAAGATGCAAGAGATGCAATTCTCAAGCACGCAATTGCGAGACAAAAACACCCGAAACTAAAAGATGTTGGTTTGTTTCAGTACCACGAAATTAAAGATATCCGCTACATTGGAAACAACCCCGACGCTCTGCGCATATGTGAATGTAGTACAAAGTGATAAAAAAGAAAAATATTTTTTTTATACGTGGTCTAAAGACAAGGTTTTTACAATTGGCTTTTGTAGTCAATCCTAGCTTTTGCAGAATGGTTTATAAACAAAGTCAATCTTAATCTATGAAGAAAAGGGGTAATTTCTAGAGAAATTGTAATGATGCGTCGGTGGGGAAGCAGTACACAAAATTTCGGTTTTATCAAAGGGACCACCGTACAGGGATTCCAGCCCTAAGCCACCATAATGTATGAAGTCCGAAAACCGTAGTTCAAAATCCAACAGACGTCAAGTCCAATCCAACGTTCTAACGTCCCAAGAAAGTAAACTCAGCACAGTGTGCGTTGATGGCAAAAACTCGCCGATTAAATGGCGTTAAAGAAACAATCTTGTCCTACCCAGTCCAGTCTGGTTGCCAAAAGTTCCAAATGAAAGTGTTTCAAGCACAAACGTGCGAGTCAAGGCGAAACGCGAGATGATCGTGAGCACCAAAAGGCAACTCAGCTGCATAATACGTTTGTGCATTATGATTTGTGTATTTGGTAAGAAACTCGTATTTTACAACTTGAAATGGTTGGCATTCATCTTATCAAAGGGAATATATCGTCGGGTGTCACAATTCTTTACGCACTCCAGTGAAACTGTACCCGGGTGCAAGAGGAATTTTTTTTCCAAGGTCCGAGACCAGGATACGCGTGGCGAAGGCAAAAACTGAGGACAGTCAATGCCTCCAACTCGAGTAGTACTCTCTCAGACCTTTGAAAAGAAGATTCGTCTAGCACCCATGGTAATGAAACTATGAAAAGCAACTAAGTCGACATATGGCAACTCCGACCCGTTGGCGGTGCGAATAATAATAATAATAATAATAATAATAATAATAATAATAATAATAATAATTCAAAACATCATTCGATTTCTGTTAGCTGAAGATTCGTAATAACAAGATAAAAATACAAATTATAAAAAGTCATAGCGCCTTAAATTTGTCATCAAAAAATTCATCCATAAAACAGCATGAGACAGAATAAATAATCAGAATAATAATAATAATAATAATAATAATAATAATAATCATAATCATAATCATAATAGTTTTTATTGCCAAAAGGTAAGAGTTCATAAATTACCTTTTGTTACATTCTGATCACCTATACCCTCAATAAAAATCTACCCTAAAAATGAAACTAGTTAAACCACAAATGCATGATATAAAAACTCGTAGAAACTACGTTATCCTGTGTTTAAAAATCAGTCTATTTACATAATGCTTCCTGATGTTCTGATACGTACAATATCAATCATATGCCTGGGGATACTTTGAACAAATCGACACAAATTCACTCACCTTGGCGTAAGCGCTTTGGCATGGTCACTGTGGCTACCGATTTACCGATTTACCGACACAAATTCACTCACCTTGGTGAAAGCGCTTTGGCATGAACACTGTGGCTACCGATTTACCGCATGAAATCAAGGCGAAATGCCAGCCACTCCGCCAGTCCGTCGAAAACCTTGAAATGAACTGAAAAAAAAAAAACCCCGCGAAAGATCTCGAAAAACGACGAAACTAGTATGCGTTCTCCTCTGTCGAACGCAACAAAATAATAGCATTAACGATTTTTACCCAGGAAGATCCACTCAAGCGAAAGTGGTTTTCAGGGAGATCCTGTACCCGATAGAATTGGAATTTAGAAATGTTAGTTTTTGAGGAGAAGGGGAAAACCTGAGAACCCGGAGAAAAACCTCTCAAAGCAGAGTAAAGAACCAACAGCAAACTTAACCCAAAATCCGGCAACGAACCCGGGCTACATTCGTGGGTGGAGGGTGCACTCACCACTACCTTTTTATGAAACGTGTGACCGTGAAGCAGCTACAAAGCGAGGTTGTCATTTGGGGTATACTGATACCGTGATTCCTTACGATTTTCTTGAAACTTTCCCTGAATGTTCCCTACTCATCCCCGTTTTGAGAACCATGTTCTCGGAATGCGCGCG